>NC_053438.1:53165115-53274713 GCF_007990345.1 Gossypium hirsutum | reverse complement strand
AAATATGCTTGCATGCAAACCTTTTTTATACATAGTGGCGCATGATGGAGCTTATATTAGACTATGTGGTAAATTTCATGAAGTGAACATTATTTTAAGTAAAAGAAAAGAAATGATAAAAATATTAAGGATACTAAAAGAAAAAAAAGAAGGAGGGAGGTTATACTTGTTACATCTTGGCCGGTTGTAGAGAGGAGGAAGGTAGCATTCGTCATTTGAAACCTAAGAGGTAGTCTTTTGTTTGGTTTGATAATTTATCACATTTTTGATATCATTGCTTGTGTTCTTTAAACCCCATGGTTCAATTTTGTGGAATTGATGATGATTTTGTGTTTTGCCATTGATGAGTGCTTGAGCTTTTGATAGTTGTTGATGAAAAATGAAAGATATGTTAAAGATTAATATGTTTGTGTTGAAGTTTTTGGTGATTTTGAGTAGTTAGGGCTAAATTACAAAAATAAATTTTGAAGGACTCAAAGGTGAAATAAATGAAATGTATGGACTTATATGGGTACTAGGAAGATTCGGCCTTAAGGAGTGTGACCAAATTTTGTGTATTTTGTGTTTGTGGAATAAAGACTAAATTGTGAAAGTGCGAAATATTAGGGGTAAAATGTAATTTACCCATTATACGTTATTAGACTAAATGAATGAAAATATGTTAAAACGAGATTTATTTGAATATGTTAAGATCAAGAAACCAAGAAATTGGATTTAGATCGGGGAAAATCGAAAGTAGTTGAGTAGCCGATCAATTAGTCGACAACATCCGAAGAAAGTTATAAGCAATTAGATATTAAAATTTCGGAATAAATGTTAGTTATATATGCTGAAATGGAAATATGATAAATGTATATATAGCTGAATATGATATGTGTGAATTATATGTTAAATTAAGGCTTGGTAGCTAGCTATTAAGGTGAAATGCTAATGTTAGTATTTGATTTGGTATAATCTGTTTGGGACAGCACAGTAAGTGATTGAAATCCCATAATTGTAGGAGTTGAATTAGAAGCTGAGTGAATATGTATTAAAGCTTGAAGAGTCATTTCTACAAAAGAAACTATAAAAAAAAGAGTAGATCTTGAGATATTAAGTATTGGGTGAGTCAAAATGACTACTGGATCCTTTCTGTTTTAAGAAATCATTATAAATTTTAAAAAATGATTATAAGATAAAATTTATATGCTTAGACTCCTTAATGAGTCTAGTTTCAAATGAGATCAAATACAACACATTTTGAATTCTGTAAAATGAGAAATTGGATTCGTAGTGAAGAGTGGTCAGAATAGTCAAACAGTGAAACAGGGGAAACTTTAAGAAAAATCTGGTATTGATTGGCCAAGTCTAAAATTCTGAAAATTTTATGGATGGAAGATATACGAGTCTATATTCATGGAAAATTAACGGCAAGTGATTTGGAGTTTAGTAGCTCCAGTTATAAATAATTTAGTAACTACTGCTCAGGAAAACAGCTCGTAGTGAATATGTGATTTGTTGTAAACATTAATGAAAATTTGCCAATGAATTATTTATGGATTATTATAAATCTTACTATAATCTATGTGTGTGAAAGTCGGATCAATATATATATTATTCTGAAAGTAATACTTGAATAGTCGATTAATGACTATTTTAAATTTTGTTGAACTTAAGCTCAAGAGCAAAGGGGAACTAGATCCGATAAAGGGAAGGAAAAAGTAATTGAATAGCCATTGAAGTCTTTCGACGACATCTGAGGTAAGTCTTCGAGTAATGACCCTACTTGAATTATATTGAAATGATTAGTCATACTATGACGGATAGTCGAATGTGCTTAGAGACTATGTTATAAAGCCAATTGAAATCATGCTCTTTGTGTGTGGCTATTGAGCCGAAATTTGAAAGGTTTAATAAATGTTTTGTGTTTGAGCCTTAGTAACGAAGAAATGATATGGATGTGTTATGATTATTGATATATGTGTGTGCATGAGCACTGGAATATATCCGGGCTAAGACCCGAAGGCAATTACGCGAGTTGATATATCCGGGCTATGACCCGAAGGCAATTATGCGAGTTGATATATCCGGGCTAAGACCCGAAGGCAATTATGCAAGTTGATATATCGGGTTAAGACCCGAAGGCAATTATGCAAGTTGATATGTCCGGTTAAGACCCGAAGGCAAATGTGTTTGCGGCTATATCCGGTTAAATACCGAAGAGACTTGGGTTTGAATGTGAGCGCTTGGTGCTGTAATAAATTCTATTAATACGCTTGACTAAACCGAACGATAAGGTATGTTTGCATGTGCTTCAGAAAAGTCGATTAGTTTTAAATAGTCTTCGTGAAATCGACTAATGAATTTTCGGCTTTTAGAAAGGTTGATACCTTGTGTATATATGTTGATGAAGTGTGAAGTAAGTATGATTATGAGAATGTGTGTTAATAAAGTGACTAGTTAGCTATGTGAATGTAATACTTTAGTCAAAGCCGATTTCATTACTTGAAACTTACTAAGCTCAAAATGCTTACCCGTTGCTTTGGCTCTCTGTTTTATAGATTTTGTTCGTTAGCTATCGGATTCGGGATCAGCGAAGTCGAAGTCATCCACACTATCAAAGCTCTTTTGGTACTCTTTTAGTTGAACTCTGGATATGGCATGTATAGGACTACCCCCTGTTGTTTAAGTACTTTTTGTGATGTATGTGTGTAAAGCCATGCGAAAATGGCTCGTAGAAGTGGAGTATGGCATTAGACCATTTGTGTTTATGTATGTATATATGGTTTCACGATGTGACTATGGTTTGGAATGGAAGTGTTGGGCAAATGATCAGCCATTGGAATGGCTAAATATGATCATATGTGGACCTATGTATGACAAAACCCTAGTTGGTCCATGGTAACCACGAAATAGGTAAAGTTTACCTTGAAAACAGATGCTGACAGCAGCAGTGGTGTGGATTTGAAAAATCACAAAAATTTGTAGGAATGGAATTAAATAGTGAATAAATTATGTAATCTAACCTTGATGAATCTATTTTCATATGAAAGTAACGAAACAATCATATGAACAGTATATTAAGAGATATTAAAGTTCTCGTGAAACAGGGCCAGAACAGTTTCTGGATCTCCTGTTTCGAATTTGAAAATTTACCTTAAATTAACCAGAGATAATTAGGAGTCATACCATATATGTATAGATTCCTCTCTGAGTCTAGTTTCTATAGAAACAAACGGCATCAGTATTGGAGCCCTGTACAAGGAGATATCCAAGTCGTAATGCGCAAAGGTCAGGGTAGTCGATCCCTGTAACATGGGAGACTTTGACTAATAAACTGTACTAATTGGCCCGACCAAAAATTCTAAAAAAAAATATGTAGATGGGCATGTGAGTCTAGTTTCATGGAAAAATCACGAAACTGATTTTCGAGTTGTGAAACTCAAGATATGATTTTTAAAGCGACTATTATGCAGATTGGCAGTGTCTGGAAAATTTTTAAAAGTCTGTTAACACCTTGTGTTCGACTCCGGTGACGGTCTCGGGTTCGGGGTGTTACAATTGATTGGTATCAGAGCTACGGTTTAGTCGATTCTAGGACTACCGTAATGCGTTGGGTCTAGCTATACATGCCATTTTATGTGATTATTTGATAGTGTGGATATTTCTGACATTTGCAAATGTGTTTATTTATAGTAATGGATCCCGATCCCGACCGAGCGGTAGCTGATGATCTTGAGAGTGTAGCGCCTGCTCCCGCACAAGGGACAGCGCCGGCGGACTCTCAACCTAATGCTAGTAACCCGAATGATGAAGCTAGACAAGCTTTCTATAGCGTGATGAATGATTGGTTCAACCAATACATTCGAACTAATACGGCTATTCCACAACCTCCATTCCCGACAAACACCACCCCCGCACCTACAATACCTCCGGTAACTGACCAAATAAGGTCAAATAAGCCCCCAGTTGACAGAATCTGAAAACATGGGGCTACTGAATTTAAAGCTACGGATAGCGACGATGCCGAGCAAGCTGAATTTTGGTTGGACAACACTATCCGGGTACTCGATGAGCTATCTTGTACACCCGATGAATGCCTAAAGTGTGCTATCTCCTTGCTACGTGATTCTGCCTACTATTGGTGGAGTACTCTGACTTCTGTTGTGCCCCGGGAGCAAGTAACTTGGGAGGTTTTCCAAACTGAGTTTCGGAAAAAGTATATCAGTCAGAGATTTGTTGATCAAAAACGGAAGGAATTTCTTGAGCTTAAGCAAGGTTCTATGTCAGTTACTGATTACGAGCGAAAATTTGTTAGACTTAGTAGATACGCTCGGGAATGTGTTTCGTCCGAGGCTGTCATGTGTAAACGCTTCGAAGATGGGCTGAATGAAGATATAAAAATGTTCGTTGGCATTCTTGAAATACGAGAGTTCGTAGTACTTGTCGAGCGAGCTTGTAAAGCCGAAGAGCTTAGAAAGGAAAAACAAAAAGTTGATGTGGGAACTGGGGAGTTTCGTAAAAGATCCTTGGGAAAGTCTCTTCAACAGGCATCGAAGAAATTTCGAGATGATGTGGGCCGGTCTAGAGGCACTTCGGGCCTTTTTAGACGAGATCGTGATCGACCCCCTGTGGGTACACGAGGCACTTCGGTCACCAGTGTTGGGAATGAACGTCGAGACAGAACGGAATGTCGACATTGCGGTAAATGGCATTCGGGGAGTTGTAGATTCCATGACCGCTCCTGTTACAAGTGCGGATCAGTGGACCACTTCATTAAAGATTGCCCGAGGCTGTCTGAACAGAATGTAAATCAGAGTGGGAAACCGGGTGCTACCACTGCTCGAGGTAGACCATCTAGAAATACGGGCAATGCTAGTAGTGGTCAGAGAGGATCTAGAGATGCTACGACCAAATCCGAGGCTCGTGCACCTGCTAGAGCATATGCTATACGTGCCCGCGAGGATGCTTCTTCGCCTGATGTTATTACCGGTACTTTTACTCTCTTTGATACTAATGTAATTGCTTTGATTGACCCCGGTTCTACTCATTCTTACATATGTGAAACCTTAGCATCCAGTAAGACTTTACCTATTGAGTCTACTGAGTTTGTAATTCGGGTGTCAAATCCCTTGGGTCGTTACGTGCTTGTCGACAAAGTGTGTAAGAAATGTCCCCTAGCAATTCGAGGTTCTTGTTTTCCGGCGGACTTGATGCTTTTGCCGTTTGATGAATTTGATGTTATTCTCGGGTTGGATTGGTTGACCGTGCATGATGCGGTTGTGAATTGCAAAAGCAAGACTATTGATTTGAGGTGCGCAAATAACGAAGTAATCCGAGTTGAGTCTACGGACTTGGATGGGTTGCCAGCTGTAATATCCTCAATGTTGGCCCAGAAATATGTAAGAAAAGGGTGCGAAGCATACCTTGCATATGTACTGGATGACCAAGAATTAGAAAGGAAACCTGAATCTGTGCCGGTGGTTTGTGAATACCCGGATGTTTTCCTGAAGGATTGCCGGGTTTACCACCTGTTCGGGAGATAGAGTTTGGTATTGAGCTTGTACCTGGGACTACGCCGATTTCGATAGCTCCGTATCATATGGCACCAACTGAGTTAAAAGAGTTGAAAGCTCAGCTGCAAGAATTGACGGATAGAGGTTTCGCTCGGCCAAGTTTCTCACCTTGGGGTGCACCAGTATTGTTCGTGAAAAAGAAGGACGGAACCATGAGGTTGTGCATTGACTATCGTCAACTGAATAAAGTGACGATAAAGAATAAATATCCATTACCGCGTATTGATGATTTGTTTGATCAACTAAAGGGGGCCTCAGTGTTCTCAAAAATAGATTTGAGATCGGGTTATTATCAGTTGTGGATTCGAGATTCGGACGTACCCAAAACTGCTTTCAGAACGAGGTACGGTCACTACAAATTCTTAGTGATGCCGTTTGGGCTCACTAATGCCCCTGCAGTATTTATGGATTTGATGAATCGGATCTTCAGACCATATTTAGATCGGTTCGTAGTTGTGTTCATTGATGACATCTTGGTCTATTCAAGAGATGAGACCGAACATGCTGAGCACCTGAGACTAGTGTTGCAAATTTTACGGGATAAGCAGTTATATGCTAAGTTCAGTAAGTGTGAGTTCTGGTTAAGAGAGGTTAGCTTCTTGGGTCATGTGGTATCCGCATCGGGTATTCGAGTTGACCCGAACAAAATTTCAGCCATACTTAACTGGAAACCTCCGAGAAATATTACTGAGGTTCGGAGCTTTTTGGGGCTCGCCGGTTATTACCGACGATTTGTCAAAGGTTTCTCGATGATAGCCACACCAATGACGAAGCTACTTCAAAAGGATGTTAAGTTCGAATGGACGGAGAAGTGTCAGAAAAGTTTCGATCAACTGAAAACTCATTTGACTGAAGCTCCAATTCTAGTGCAACCCGAATCAGGCAAGGAGTTTGTCATTTATAGTGACGCATCCCTACTTGGGTTGGGTTGCGTGTTGATGCAAGAAGGTCGAGTGGTGGCCTATGCGTCGAGACAATTAAAGCCACATGAGAAAAATTATCCGACCCATGATCTCGAACTAGCTGCCATCGTATTTGCTTTAAAAATATGGCGACATTACTTATTTGGTGAAAAGTGCCATGTATTTTCGGATCACAAAAGTCTCAAATATTTGATGACTCAGAGAGACTTAAATCTGCGACAAAGACGTTGGCTTGAGTTGTTGAAAGATTACGAGCTTGTCATTGATTACCACCCGGGAAAGGCTAATGTGGTTGCGGACGCCTTAAGCCGGAAATCATTGTTTGCTTTACGAGCGATGAATGTACACTTGTCTGTTCTACCCGACAATGTGTTAGTAGCTGAATTAAAAGCCAAACCATTATTGATTTATCAAATTCGTGAAGCCCAGAAAGTTGATGATGAATTGGTTGCAAAACGGGCTGAGTGTGTTTCGAACAAGGAATCGGAGTTTCAAATTGATGGTGATGATTGTTTGAGGTTCAGAAGTCGTTTATGTGTTCCAAGGAATTCGGAACTCATTTCAATGATTCTGAACGAAGCCCATTGTAGCCGAATGTCAATTCACCCGGGGAGTACAAAAATGTACAACGATTTGAAACATCGGTTTTAGTGGCATGGTATGAAACGAGACATCTCTGACTTTGTTTCGAGATGTTTAATATGTCAACAAGTGAAAGCGGAACATCAAGTGCCTTCAGGACTACTTCAGCCGATCATGATACCCGAGTGGAAATGGGATCGAGTCACAATGGACCTTGTGTCCGGACTGCCATTGTCAGCAAGTAAGAAAGATGCGATTTGGGTTGTTGTCGATAGACTAACTAAGTCGGCTCACTTTATCCCCGTGCGTACGGATTTTTCATTGGATAAACTAGCTGAATTGTATGTTTCTCAGATTGTGAGATTACACGGGGTACCGATTTCTATTGTGTCGGATAGAGATCCGAGATTCACCTCGCGATTTTGGAAGAAATTGCAAGAAGCTTTGGGTACCAAGCTGCATTTTAGCACCGCTTTTCATCCACAAACCGATGGTCAATCCGAGCGGATAATTCAGATACTTGAGGATATGTTGAGATGTTGCATCCTCGAGTTCAGTAGTTCATGGGAACAGTATTTACCTTTGATTGAATTCGCTTACAACAATAGTTTTCAATCAAGTATTAAGATGGCACCTTACGAGGTTTTGTACGGTCGTAAATGCCGTACACCATTGTTTTGGACCGAGCTCGGTGAAAGTAAAATTTTCGGAGTTGATTTGATTAAAGATGCCGAGCAGAAAGTAAAGGTAATCCGTGAAAGTCTGAAGGTAGCCACAGATCGTCAAAAGTCGTATGCGGATTTGAAAAGAAAAGACATTGAATATCAGGTTGGAGATAAAGTGTTTCTTAAAGTTTCGTCTTGGAAAAAAGGTACTCAGATTCGGCCGTAAGGGCAAATTGAGTCCAAGGTTCATTGGGCCGTATGAAATATCCGAAAGAATTGGTCCAGTGGCATATAGATTGATTTTACCCCCTGAACTTGAAAGGATTCACAACGTTTTTCATGTTTCGATGCTTCGACGTTATAGATCCGATCCGTCACATGTGATTAATCCCTCGGAAGTGGAAATTCAATCTGACTTGAGTTATGAAGAAGAACCGATTCGTATCCTAGCTCGTGAAGTGAAAGAGTTGCGAAACAGAAGGGTTCCGTTAGTTAAGGTGTTATGGCTCAAACACGGGATCGAGGAAGCTACTTGGGAAACTGAGAGCTCGATGAAAGAACGATACCCAAACCTATTCACCGGTAAGATTTTCGGGGACGAAAATTTCTTAAGTGGGGGAGAGTTGTGACAGCCCAAAACTGACCCTAGTCGGGAAGTGGTTTCGGGACTGCTAAACCGAGTCACCGAAATGTTTGAATGTGATATTGTTGTCTAAAATATGTGATTATGAATGTGTGGAAAATTTCAAGCTTCGATTTAGTCAATTGCATGTGAATTTAGTCCATAGGACTTATGTGAGAAAGTTTTAAAAATGTGATAGGGTAATTTATAAGGACCAATTTAAGCAAGGAGTGAAAATATTGGCTTTGCATGTCAAATACCCCTTTTTTATACATAGTGGCCGGCCATGATGGAGCATATATTAGACTATGTGGTAAATTTCCATGAAGTGGACATTATTTTAAGTAAAAGAAAAGAAATGATAAAAGAAATATTAAGGATACTAAAAGAAAAAAAAAGGAGGGAGGTTATCACCTTGTTCATCTTGGCCGGTTGTAGAGAGGAAGAGAGGAGGGTAGCATTCGGTCATTTGAAACCTAAGGAAGGTTAGTCTTTTGTTTGGTTTTTGATAATTTTCACATTTTTGATATCATTGCTTTGTGTTCTTTAAACCCCATGGTTCAATTTTGTGAATTGATGATGATTTTGTGTTTTGCCATTGATGAGTGCTTGAGCTTTTTGATAGTTGTTGATGAAAAATGAAAGATATGTTAAAGATTAATATGTTTTGTGTTGAAGTTTTTGGTGATTTTGAGTAGTTAGGGCTAAATTACAAAAATAAATTTTTGAAGGACTCAAAGGTGAAATAAATGAAATGTATGGACTTATATGGGTACTAGGAAGATTCGGCCCTTAAGGAGTGTGACCAAATTTTGTGTATTTTGTGTTTTGTGGAATAAAGACTAAATTGTGAAAGTGCGAAATATTAGGGGTAAAAATGTAATTTACCCATTTATGCGTTATTAGACTAAATTGAATGAAAATATGTTAAAACGAGATTTATTTGAATATGTTAAGATCAAGAAACCAAGAAATTGGATTTAGATCGGGGAAAATCGAAAGTAGTTGAGTAGCCGATCAATTAGTCGACAACATCCGAAGAAAGTTATAAGCAATTAGATATTAAAATTTCGGAATAAATGTTAGTTATATATGCTGAAATGGAAATATGATAAATGTATATATAGCTGAATATGATATGTGTGAATTATATGTTAAATTAAGGCTTGGTAAGCTAGCTATTAAGGTGAAATGCTAATGTTAGTATTTGATTTGGTAATAATCTGTTTGGGGACAGCAGCAGTAAGGTGATTTTGGAAAATCGCCATAATTTGTAGGAGTTGAATTAGAAGCTGAGTGAATTATGTCATTAAAGCTTGAAGAGTCTATTTTCTTACAAAAGAAACTATAAAAACAAAAGAGTTACCGATCTTGAGATATTTGAAGTATTGTGGGGCTGAGTCAAAATGACTACTGGATTCCCTGTTCTGTTTTTAGAAAATCATTATAAATTGTACAAAAATGATTATAAGATAAAATTTATATGCTTAGACTCCTTAATGAGTCTAGTTTCAAATGAGATCAAATACAACACATTTTGAATTCTGTAAAATGAGAAATTGGATTCGTAGTGAAGAGTGGTCAGAATAGTCAAACAGTGAAACAGGGGAAACTTTAAGAAAAATCTGGTATTGATTGGCCAAGCCTAAAATTCTGAAAATTTTATGGATGGAAGATATACGAGTCTATATTCAGGGAAAATTAACGGCAAGTGATTTGGAGTTTAGTAGCTCCAGTTATAAATAATTTAGTAACTACTGCTCAGGAAAACAGCTCGTAGTGAATATGTGATTTTGTTGTAAACATTAATGAAAATTTGCCAATGAATTATTTATGGATTATTATAAAGCTTACTATAATCTATGTGTGTGAAAGTCGGATCAATATATATATTATTCTGAAAGTAATACTTGAATAGTCGATTAATGACTATTTTAAATTTTGTTGAACTTAAGCTCAAGAGCAAAGGGGAACTAGATCCGATAAAGGGAAGGAAAAAGTAATTGAATAGCCATTGAAGTCGTTCGACGACATCTGAGGTAAGTCTTCGAGTAATGACCCTACTTGAATTATATTGAAATGATTAGTCATACTATGACGGATAGTCGAATGTGCTTAGAGACTATGTTATAAAGCCAATTGAAATCATGCTCTTTGTGTGTGGCTATTGAGCCGAAATTTGAAAGGTTTAATAAATGTTTTGTGTTTGAGCCTTAGTAACGAAGAAATGATATGGATGTGTTATGATTATTGATATATGTGTGTGCATGAGCACTGGAATATATCCGGGCTAAGACCCGAAGGCAATTACGCGAGTTGATATATCCGGGCTATGACCCGAAGGCAATTATGCGAGTTGATATATCCGGGCTAAGACCCGAAGGCAATTATGCAAGTTGATATATCCGGGTTAAGACCCGAAGGCAATTATGCAAGTTGATATGTCCGGGTTAAGACCCGAAGGCAAATGTGTTTGCGGCTATATCCGGTTAAATACCGAAGAGACTTGGGTTTGAATGTGAGCGCTTGGTGCTGTAATAAATTCTATTAATACGCTTGACTAAACCGAACGATAAGGTATGTTTGCATGTGCTTCAGAAAAGTCGATTAGTTTTAAATAGTCTTCGTGAAATCGACTAATGAATTTTCGGCTTTTAGAAAGGTTGATACCTTGTGTATATATGTTGATGAAGTGTGAAGTAAGTATGATTATGAGAATGTGTGTTAATAAAGTGACTTAGTTAGCTATGTGAATGTAATACTTTAGTCAAAGCCGATTTCATTACTTGAAACTTACTAAGCTCAAAATGCTTACCCGGTTGCTTTGGCTCTCTGTTTATAGATTTTGTTCGTTAGCTATCGGATTCGGGATCAGCGAAGTCGAAGTCATCCACACTATCAAAGCTCTTTTGGTACTCTTTTAGTTGAACTCTGGATATGGCATGTATAGGACTACCCCCTGTTGTTTAAGTACTTTTTGTGATGTATGTGTGTAAAGCCATGCGAAAATGGCTCGTAGAAGTGGAGTATGGCATTAGACCATTTGTGTTTATGTATGTATATATGGTTTCACGATGTGACTATGGTTTGGAATGGAAGTGTTGGGCAAATGATCAGCCATTGGAATGGCTAAATATGATCATATGTGGACCTATGTAAGACAAAACCCTAGTTGGTCCATGGTAACCACGAAATAGGTAAAGTTTACCTTGAAAACAGATGCTGATAGCAGCAGTGGTGTGAATTTGAAAAATCACAAAAATTTGTAGGAATGGAATTAAATAGTGAATAAATTATGTAATCGAACCTTGATGAATCTATTTTCATATGAAAGTAACGAAACAATCATATGAACAGTATATTAAGAGATATTAAAGTTCTCGTGAAACAGGGCCAGAACAGTTTCTGGATCTCCTGTTTCGAATTTGAAAATTTACCTTAAATTAACCAGAGATAATTAGGAGTCATACCATATATGTATAGATTCCTCTCTGAGTCTAGTTTCTATAGAAACAAACGGCATCAGTATTGGAGCCCTGTACAAGGAGATATCCAAGTCGTAATGCGCAAAGGTCAGGGTAGTCGATCCCTGTAACATGGGAGATTTTGACTAATAAACTGTACTAATTGGCCCGACCAAAAATTCTAGAAAAAATATGTAGATGGGCATGTGAGTCTAGTTTCAGGGAAAAATCACAAAACTGATTTTCGAGTTGTGAAACTCAAGATATGATTTTTAAAGCGACTATTACGCAGATTGGCAGTGTCTGGAAAATTTTTAAAAGTCTGTTAACACCTCGTGTTCGACTCCGGTGACGGTCTCGGGTTCGGGGTGTTACACTAACTCTGGATTTTGTTCTTCTTGATTTATAATAGCAAATTTAGCTTGTTTAATACTCACTTTCATCAATATAGTTCTTGACTCGAACTTTGACAAAATTATGATTTTACCATTAAATTTTTGCATATTTACACTTTTTCCCCAAAGCTCGGAAATTAAACTTCATCCCTTATTATTATGTTTTATGACATGCTGAACATTTTTCCATTTTATGGCAACATCAAATTCCCACTCTAACATTTACTTATGAACATTAGGTATTTTTACCGATTATGTCGTTTTACTCGTTTTCACTTAAAATCGCTTAGCAAAAGTTGTTTAACATAATTTCAAGCTTCATATTATACTTTAAAAAATCAAAATAAACACATTTCACCTATGGATATTTTTTCAAATATGAACCCTAACATGAATTAATGGTAGAATAAGCTAAATCGAGCTACGAGGATCTGAAAAATGTAAAGTACATTAAACACGGGAAAAAGATGGACTTACTATGAAGCTTGGAAGCGTGAAAAAAACCCTATCAATGGCTTCCATGACATATTCGGCCATATGGAGAAGATGGACAAGAAATTTGGCTTTTATTTTGTCTTTTAGTCAATTTAATTACCAATTTACCAAAATGCCCCTAACTTAAAAATATCCTATTTCACTTTTCTCATGTCCATTTTTGTCCACTATTTAACCAATGGTCTAATTACCATTTAAGGACTCCAATTTAAAATTTCATAACAATTGGACACCTCTAGTTTCTAGAACTCAAGTTGTGCACTTTTTACAATTTAGTCCTTTTGACGAAATTGAGTGCCCAAACGTCAAAATTTTTGAACGTAATTTTCACGAAATCATTCAGTAAAATTGTAGACCATAAAAATATAATAAAAATAAACTTTTCCTCTTCGAATTTGTGGTCCCAAAACCACTGTTCTGACTAGGCCCTATTTCAGGATGTTATCTTTTCTTGATCAATTATAGTCTTCCTTACTATTATTCCCTCCCTGAAGATTAGGATCAAAATAAGATTGGGTTTCAACAAATCTGACATCCATGGTAACAATAATCTTCCTATCAATTGGATCATAACATTTGTAACCTTTTTTTTAGAAACATAGCCAACAAAGACGCATTTTTTTACTCTAGGATCTAGTTTACCTTGGTTGTGAAGATGAACAAAAACACTACATCCAAAAACTCGAAAGGATAAATCTGTGATCAATTTAGAGTTAGGAAAGTTATCTTTAAAGAGACGAAAATGAGTTCTACAGTTTAGAGTTTTACTAGGCATTCTATTAATAAAATATGTAGTTAATAAGGCTTCGCCCTAAAGATAACGTGGTACCTGACTAGTGAACATCAATGCTCTAATTACTTCCAAAAGATGACGCTTTTTTCTTTCTGCAATCCCATTTTTTTGTAGTGTATTTGTATAAGAGCTTTGGTGGACTATTGCATGTTTGATTAAGAAAACACCTAATTAGTCAGTAAAAAAATTCCTCACCATTGTCACTCCGAAATACTTCTATTTGCACACCAAATTGTGTTTTCACCATAGCATAGAAAGACTGAAACACATTTTTAACTTCAGACTTATCTTTTAATAAAAAGACCTAACAAATACGAGTATGATCATCAATAAATGTGACAAACCAACATTTTCTTGAAAAAATTGAAACTCTTGAAGATCCCCAAACATCACTATGAATTAACAAAAAAGGTTTGGAAGCTTTATATTTTTGAGGTGGAAAGAATGACCGATGATGTTTAGCCAATTCCCCAAATTCACGGTGATATGAAAAAAGACTTCTATTTTTAAATAGATCAGGTAAAAAATATCATAAATAGTAAAAATTAGGATGTACAAGACTATAATGTCAAATCATAACCTTATCAAAACCAAAAACAGAATTTAAACATAAAATAGTTGTTGGTTGACTTAGATGGTCATCGTCAAGAAAGTAAATTCCACCAGATTCTTTAGCATTGCTTGCCAATCATCCTCCTCGAGACTATGTCTTGGAATTTACACATAGATATAACATGACAATTTGAGGACTAAGATAATTTAATGACCAATATGAGATTACAAGCTAGATTTGGCACATGTAAAACATCATGTAAAACCAAGGAAGACAAGAATGATCAATTTGCTACTGTGATCTTCTTTTTCCTGCACAAGGTGTGTAAGTTGAAAAAAAGAAAATGACTACTAGTCATTAGCTCCAGAATCAACGATCCACATGTTTATTTTACAAGGCTTGACACTGAAAAAAAAACAAAAATCAGTACCTGATTGCGCAAAGGAGGAAGAAGGATTATTGGATAAGTTAGGAACAGAAGAATTCATCCGAAACTGTGGTAATTGAAAAAGCTTGTGTAGATGCTTTAATTGTTCCTTAGTGAATGGAGACCCTTCCAGAAAACTTTGGCCCTCATAATTTTCATTAGTTGTTTGGAAAGCTCTGATATCCCCTGATTATGAACCACGACCATTTCCACTCTTTTTTCTTTCATACGTTGGTTTTCCATGGAGTTTCTAATACGTTTCTCGAGTGTGCCAATATTTTTTATAGTGATTGCACCAAGGTTTTTTTCTCTTTTTTCACTATCATCATTATTTTTAATAGTTACAAGAGCATAATTGTCATCATTAGCTTCAAACCTTGACCTTAACATTACTTTTCTCCTTGTCTTCTCTCTTCTAACCTCATAAAAAATCTCACGGAGTCTTGGAAGCGGTTTTTTTCCTAAGATTCGAGATCTCACTTCATCAAATTCTTTATTTAAACTAGCTAGAAACAAATAGGCTCGTTCATTCTCTTTTTTTCTTATAGCTTTTACACCATCTCCAGGACACTCCCATTCATCATTATAACACTAATCCAGTTCTTGCCAAAGAGACGTCATCTCGTTGTAATTAAAAGTAACTTCCTTTTCCCCTTGTCTAGCTTTCTAGAGTTCTATTTTTAACTCAAAGATCTGTGAAGCGTTTTTTAAATTTGAATAGGTGTCTTTCACAGCTTCCCAAACATATTTAACAGTCGGGAGAAAAAGAAAAGGTTTACTTATGGATGCTTCCATGGAATTAATAAGCCACGCAATTATCATGGAATTTTTTTATTTCCACTTGCTCATATTTAGATCGCCCACATGTGGTTGCTTGAATTCTCCAGTTAAATGACCTAGCTTGTCGCCGCCCATCAATTGTTAATTTTATAAACTGTGACCATTCCAGATAATTCTTGCGTTCAGCTTGTGAGATGTTAGCTAAAAAGAAAGGTGAGACACCTTTGCCCCTTGAGTCATTGTACTATTGATAGTTGTTTCAACGGTAGAACTTTCTTCCTCTGTTTGATTGCTAGATCTTTTATCTCCAGTGAAGGTTGTTTTAAATGTTGCAAGAGATTTAACCTAGCTCAGATGCCATGAAAGTTTTCAAGAGAGTATTTAATAAAATTGTTCTGTATTTTATTAACTAAAGAACTGAACTTGAATAGAGAAAAGAGTCATAACTTAATTGGGAAAATAATTCCCTTATCTAATAAACTACCAAAAGATAACATAAAATATTCCTAGAATATCTCAAATGATTTATTCTAAGATTTATCTAACTAAGATTTATCTACTTAAATAAATTTAAAATATATCCCCAAAATATATGAGTTTCACATATTTCAACAGTTTTCCCTCAATAGAGTTATTTTTTTGAGTCATATATATTGTAAAAACTAACAGAAAAACGAATCTTATTTATACGAATTGTTGTTCCCTTTTGTTAGGCATAATAGCTTATTTAATACTCCACCTATACAAAAAGAAAGTTATTTTAGCTTTCTATGTAGTTTTTCGTTTCTTTTAGCTCTTAAATTTGTATTGTTTGCCAAATCACTTCTAAATGGTTAGAAAAATTAATTTTTAGTAACTAATAATTTTAAGGCATACATGTGGATATCACATTAGCAATTAATTAATTTTTTAAAAAATTTAAAATATTATTTTTTATATTTTTATACTTTTTAATAATTTTTATTTTTAAAATTTTTAAATTAAAAAAAATTAATTGTTAACATAATATTTACGTAGCAATCTGTGTGTCTTAACTTTTTCATACATTTTGAGCGATTTGACAAATAGCTCAAATTTAAGAGATGAATGAGACGAAAAATAAATAATAAATTAAAATAATTTTTCTTAAATTTGAGAGGACAAATAATTTATTATATATATTTTCCATTAAAATGAACTAAAATATTGATGCATTTCTTATTATACAATTCTTAAATTACTTGTAAAACCTTTAAATTGAAAGGGATATTATAGGCAAATTAGAATTCATGACCTTTAAATTACTATAACAATAACAATATTAACGTCTATTATTTGCGTCTTTGAAATGGTTTATTTCGCAACCTCTTAGCCAGTAATCTCCGACCTCAAATAAAAACAGTAACTACTTGATATGGCTTTTCTTTTTCATTATTCGTCTAGCATTTTTTCAACCTTCATCCTAAATATATATTTTAAAATTTATAATTGGGATGAATTTCAACTTATATTTTAGAAGAACATTGTCTTTTTTGCTTTTTTTTTTTAAATAAAGAAAGCAATGACTTAACCATTAGAGTTGGCAAAACAGGTCCGAGCTTGAAAGTTCATCCATGTCGATTTATAATTGGGATGAATTTCAACTTATATTTTAGAAGAACATTGTCTTTTTTACTTTTTTTTTTTAAATAAAGAAAGCAATGACTTAACCATTAGAGTTGGCAAAACAGGTCCGAGCTTGAAAGTTCATCCATGTCGATTCGAGCCTGTAACAAATTTGAATTCGAGAAAATCCAAGCTTGGAAAAACTCGAGCCCAAGAAAATGCGAGCCCAACAGTACTTGAACTCGAGAAAATCTAAGCCTGTAACAAACCCGAGCTCGAGATCGAGACTGATTGTAACACCCCAAAACTCGGCCTAGAAGTTTAGACCAAATCTCAGAGGTTACATTGATCACCGAAGTGATCTAAAAGCAATTTACAAAACAACTTGTCGAAATTTTTCATTTCAACGTAGTTTGCTTGATTCATACTAAATCATGAAACCATTTAGAATTTAAAACAGAACATTTAAGTTGTGTTATAGACATTCGAAAATAGAGTTTTGCCATTTCTAAAATTCAGTCCAAAGGAAATTTACGAAAAACCAAAATTAAGTTGTACCATAGTTTTTCTAGATATTTACTTACAGTATAAAGTAGTTTAGAAAAAAACTAAAAATTTAACCAGAACCCTCATTGTAGCTAATTTGAAACTTGTCCGTCTGAGACCTCCAACCGCCGAGTCCAAGCTTTAGAACATGAGGGTACCTGAAAAGGGAAAACTAAGGGGGTGAGCTACATGAGCTAAGTGTGAGTCCGAAACTAAACATAAGAAGCAAAAGACAAAGAAACAAACCAAAATGCTTTCAAAACATTACCCGAACAACCTATCAGAAGTACACAATACGGATACAGAATTCACAAGCGCGTTTACAAAATTCCAATCACACGATACTTAACCACACAAGACTAAGTACCTTAGTGGATACAAAATAGTACATACACCTCAACGTTCAGACAAACAACATGTAAACGGATGCAAATGGTATGTAACAAGTCAGAAAATAATCCCACCCATCTAGCCAAACACCTCTGCGTCCCCCGTTCACACCACAAATGAGCTATACGAAGCTCAACCAACCATGCACACCACATAGGACCTCAGAAGGCCCATCTAACCCTACACACCACATATGTAGACTAGGCCACTCAGATGATAATATGCAGCAGGGCTGACATATGTGTAGTACAGTGCGGTAAATCACAGTACTGATGAGTTACAGTTAAAACTGCCAAGACAGAACATATCAGACTTCCTTCTCTTCTCAACCAAACCCAAAATTTTAATGCAAATGCAAAAATGCACACCATTTGAAGACAGACATACAGAAACAGAATACAGAATCAGAAATTTTATGCGAATGCTTGTATGCAAACAGATTATTAACTGACTTACAGAAACAATGCACAAAACTTGAGAACAGTTATACTTCAATAAAACAGAATTAGAAATGCACATAATCAAACGACCAAATTCAGAATCAGAGGTCACGGTGCCTAACTACTAGGTAACATCACTTAGGCAGTCATTAAGTTAGTGCTATGCTAATAATTAACATGTAAATATGAGCGAAACAGAGTCTCAACTACTATTGCTAAGGCGTAGCCAAAAGTCGGAACTCACAGGGCCATGAAACAATTACAATCTGACTTGAAACAAAAATTTACGAAACTGGGCCACATGGCCGTGTGGGGGTCAACACACCTATGTGATGGAGGCACATACCCATGTGAAGGGAGGCACACGGCCGTGTGACTATGACACACGCCCGTGTGACCCAGGAACATGGTCGTTTGGGCAGCCCGTGTAACTCTCTGTCCATTTGTGCTAAAATAAGGTGCAGGGCAGATATGATCGTGTGGAAGTCTCACATGCCCGTACGCCCAAGGGACATAGTCGTGAGTCCAGAACACATGCTCGTGTGAAAATCGACTAGAATCCCCAAATTCCCAAGTATCTGGGACACGAATGTGTGTCACCAAATTTGTCCCAAAAACCTTAATTCCCAACTGCACACGGCTGTGTGAACCACCCATATGGGGCACACGCCCGTGTGGCCACCTGTGTGGTCACGAAACCCTATCGAAACTGGCTTTAGAATGAGCTTTTGTTGTTGAAACAGTCCTCAACCCTCAACAACTCAGAAATATACCAAAAACACACATATCTTCAAGCCATTCCACGGCAATCGACCCTTCCATTAGTTAATTCCAAAAACACACAATTTATGTCGAATTTCATGGAAACAAATCAGAAATTCGATACGAAAAGAAAGGGTCTCTGAACACACACCTAACTTCGGGATTAAAACACCACAATAGCCTCAATCCAAACTTCAAAACAACTTTCACATTAAAAAAATCAGAACATTAAATTGTAATACCACTTTAACCGAAAACAACAACCCAAATCTCAAATGACCCTTACCCGGAACTTCTGTCAACGAAAGTGTAAAACAATAACTAATGATGACTAGAAAAAATAATTGGAACAGAATAGCAGGCAAAAAGGGAAAAAAATGGAGGAACAAGAAAAGAAGGAAGAAACTAACAAAAATAAGAAAAAAGGAACGTCGGAGAAAAAGGGGAGAAAGGAACGTGAACGTGGGAAAAGTTGGGTTTTTGAGATAAAAAAATAAAGGTAATAAATAATGTTTTAAAACTAAAAGCAAACTTAGGATAAAAATAATTTCTCAAAACACACACATGAGGATTCAAACCCAGAATCCAAAAGTACACTACCATACAAGCAACCACCAAACCAACAGACCCATTCTAACATTAAAACGCGAAACCAACCCAATTGTTCGATCTAGCCATTGTCCCCAACGATAAATCTCAAAACTTCTAACCTTAAAATCTGAGGTGTTACATTGATCTAGTCCGAGCCCAAGATAAATCCGACTCATAGCCCTAAAAAGTTTGACTTTATAACTGAACAACCGTAATAGACATTAATAATTAATATAATTTTATGATATTACTTAAAATATAAATAAATGATAATTCCTTTTTTTTTGAAAATGTATTCATAAGTACTGCATATTTATAATAAAATTTTATTAATAGGAAAACTAATTTAATAATATTTTTATGTTAAATTATAAAGTGAAATAACTTTTAAAAACATTAATTTAATATAAAATATTTTTAATACTATAATTATATATGTATAATAAATATGTAAAACTAATAATTATTAAAGTTTATAAAAATTAAACTTTAATGATAATTTAATAATATATTATATAACTATTACCGAAGTTGATTACCTAACCTGACCTTAAACCAATATACTAAGTTAGTATATTGCTAATACATAAAATAATAATATATTATAATGCATTAGTATTACTAATCCATAAAGTAATATTATAATATAACTATTACCAAAAATATATTATAATATAGATTATAATAAAAGATATAATATTACATGATATTATAATGTTTAATCATCGATGCATATATATAAACTATTAATATATGATATTATATTATATAACATTATGTAATATAGTTAGGGTGCTAACTTTTAAATGTGATATAGGGATTGTCATGCCCCTAGTATTTCCTTTCTGCGCTTTGGGTTGGTTGACAAAGTGAGCTTGGTGGTGACTCGCGTATGAGAGAGCCAAATTCGTGGGGACTGATTTGTTTTGTTTGGCAAAGTTTTTCTTGCGGAATGCTCCACTAGGTTCTGCCATTTCTGCGAATCCTTATTCCGTATTTGGCAAGCTTTTTCTTTGTGAACCCGTCATTGGTGAGTTCAAGGCATGTAGACCTATTACTTTAGAATCCGCAATTGGTAGGACACGTACAAGTAACGTGTTAAGTCTTATGTAGGAAACGTGTTATTTTGCATGACACCTGTAGAGTCTCTTTGATGTTTGATTAGTGAAATTGTATCTGATTAGTGGAACCAAGTGAGATTAGTGGAATCGTGTGTCCATGTAAAGTGATTAGGTAACCCGTTATAGTGAAATTACGCGCTAATTCCTATATAAATAGGATGAAAGCTTAACAGAGAAGGACTTTATTTTTCGTTTCTTTATTCATCCTTGTTCTTTAAGAAGAAACCTAGTGTGCTCTTTGCTTTGTGAAGAGGGTACCAGCCTGTAGCTTGATTAATAACTAACTTTTTTCAAGCCAACTACTGGTAAATTCTTGCGTCTTTCTTTAGTTAATATCTAGGGAATAATAGTGTTGTAGGAACTATTTATATAGGTACCTACAAGAGGTTGAAGGGAAGGAAACTCCCTACTAGCTAACATTTACATGTTTTCGATTCTTGTTTTTACATTAAAGTTCCATTGTTTCTATACTTAACAGTTGTACTACCCCAATTTATGACCGGCCCACATACATAAAATAATAAAATAAAATAGAAAAAATAAATGTCCAGTTTTGTTACAATAGCAGGCCTAAATCCAAGTGGCCCAAACACTAGCCTAGCCCACTACACCCAGCCCAACTTGGCCCAACCCAACACATAGCCTAATAGAAACCAAAACCCTAGCAGCATTTGGCTCCTAGCGCCGCAGCAACCAAGACCCATCACTTGCCCTCGCGCGTGCACCACCACAACAGTAGCCTCACATACATTTCCACGTACGCCTCCACGCCACGCGCCTCTGTACACACCTGCAACAGAAACAAACAACAAACAACCAGCATCAAACAGAAAAATGACAGATAGCATTTGGAAAAAATGAGAAAAGAGAGGATTTTGATTGTATTTTGACTTTTTTGTTTCGGCTATAAAAATGGGCCATTTGAATCTGTAAATTTTTCTCTTTTTTTCTACACACAATATCAATACACAGAAGAGGAGAATACTGTATCAAAAACATGAATTAATACAAAAGATTTTTCTTTTCTTCTATCCGATTCGGTTATTTTTTCTTTCGATTCTTTTTTCTTCTTTCCTTTTTGTTCATTAATAAAAATATTTGAGCATATGTATATAAAGTATAAGAAATAAAAGAAAAGAAGGGAGTCTACCTTCCAGAGTGCACCGTCGCGGCCTTCATCCGCTCCGATAAGAATCGGGGATAGATGGATGGAGGTTTTGGGTCTGAAACGGCGCAAAAGAGAAAGGAGAGAGCAGGAGAAGGCTTACCGTCGCGAGCGTGCCAATGGAGCCCGTTCATTCCGTTTGAAATCGGAGGTGGATGGGATTTCGGGATTGCGGCGCTGGAGAGAAAAGGGGGTCTTCATTTTGGCTAGGTTAAGAGACTAATGAGGGTTTAGGTTTAGAGCTTAGGATTAGTTTTTATTTGCTGCATGAAACAGCACCGTTTAGGGCCTGCCTCAGTGGCCCTAAAACGGCGCCGTATAAGGCTATAACCCGCGCGTGTGACCCGACCTGGGGAGGATCCGCGCATTGTGACTCGTTAGTTTATTTGCACAGAGAGCCCCTCATTGTTTTGCAGTGTTTCAATCTGATTTCTTTCAAATTTTTTAATTTATACTATATCTTTTATTCTATTTTCATTTTAGTCCAAAATTAAACGGTGAAGTTTCCGTGATTGATTGGGATTGCTTCACTGCTTGCGTTTAATTGCAGATTTGGTCATTCATTTTTAAAATAAATTTTAATTTAATACGAATTAGTTTTTTTTTAAATTCAACAATATATTTTAAGTATAATTAACCCTATTATCATATGTTATAAAGTTTAATATTATTTTTTAATATTTAATTTTGAGGGTGTTTTTAAATTTATTATTATTATGGTTTTAAAATATATTAAATTATTATTTTAATTTGTTATTGATACTTTTAAATTCATTATATACTAACATTTCGAATATACTACATTTGTTAAATTTTGTTTTTTTTCCTTTTATTCAAATTTTATTTAAACTCCAATTTTGAATTCATTGATAGTATAATTTGCATGGATTTTTTTAGTGTACATAGGTGTGCATAAAATATATTATAAATTTCAATTTACAGAATTTTATATACTTTCTATACATAAATATTCTATTGCAAAAAGAAAAACATTATTTTCATTTTGATTATTTATTATTAGATTGTTTTTAAATCTTCATATTAATTTTTATTCCATTTTGTTTTACTTTTTAATCAAAATATACTTAGAAACTTGATTATTGATTTGTTAGATGTTTAATTATTGATATGGATGTATTACTTGCTTTATTGCTTCTAGTATAAATTTAGCTCGCTATTTATCTTTTGTTTTATATATTGCTTTTCAGTTATATTGTTTGTAAGAATTCATTAAAGCGCCATAATCATTTTATTTCATAATTCCTAAAAAATTGTGGTGTTCATAAGTTCTCGAGAGAATCGTGCCCTAACTTACTGGGCTTCAATTCTTTTCGATGAATCTGGATAATCAAGAGTTTGTTTTATTAAAACGATACAATTGTTAAAATAAAGCTCTTAAGATTACAAAATGTTGGATCCTAACTTACTGGATGCGGCGTTTTGTTGTCTCGTTTTTAAAATAAAGGCAATACCCGAAATTTGGAATCCTCGAGAGAATTGAACCCTAACGTATTGGGTTTTAATTTTTATCATCGAATCTAAATAATCGAGGATGTGCTTTAATCGAAATAAATAAATAGCTCATTCTCGAGAATTCGATACGTGGTGTCTTAACGCATTGGGTATGATGTATTGTTTTCTTGAGACGAGGATTTTTCTAACAAATGGAAATAAATGCAATATTCGATATTAAGGAATTTGGTGAAATTGAACCCTATCTTACTGGGTTTGATCTTCTCATTTGATCCAGATAATCGGAAATCCTTCTCAAAATGCATAGGTTTTAAAAGTTAAGAGATAAATTTAATTTTGAGGATTTAAAATGTTGCACTCTAACTTACCGAGTGTGGCGATTTATTTCTTTGAAATAAGTGAATCTCAACGTCTAATTCATTCAAAATAAAAGGATTGTATTTTAAAATCTTTTCAAAATTTCGACATTAAGACATTAAACAATCGATTCGGTACCAATTTTGGGCGTTACGAGGGTGCTAACCCTTCCTCGTGTGTAACCGACTCCCGAACCTATTTTCTTGAAATTCACAGACCTAAAATTATTTTCAAGGTGATCCGATCACACCTCAATAAAAGATCAGTGGCAACTCCCATTTCGTTTTCATTTTAAAAGTCGATCCCCGCTTTTCAAACTAAAAAAATGGTTTCGACAGCTTGGCAACTCTACTAGGGTCACTTAGAGAGTCAAGCTGTAAAATTGATTGTTTTCTGTCTTATTGTCGAAAACTAAAAATTTGATTTGAAAAATTATGATCTTTTCTTTGTGCTTGTTGGCATGATTATTGTAAATTGAGTTGTATATTTTGGCATCATATTGCATAAGACTGTTTAGTCTTGTCCTTTTAAGTGGGAGTGAAAAGCTACTCCTTCGTGAGGTTTTCACCTCCGTGTAGGATAGTGGATCACTTTCGGAATACATCTGTACCTATGTCTTCGTGTGATTTTCATCTCCTTGCAGCCGTAGGGAAATGTATTCCCTTGAACTGAACTCGGTCTGTATGAGCCTATAGTGGGTGAAGATTGAGGAATCTGCTGGTTTGGGTACCTTGACTTTAGAACCAAACCTCATATAATGGACTTAGGAACTTAACCTAGGTAGAGCCACTCCAAATCCCTAGTGGTTATCTGATTAGGTACTTTCTGTTTTCCTTGTTTACTTCTGTTTTGTACTAACCCCTTTTGTTGTGTTTTAATTATGATTGCATTGCATTGCATTTGCATCTTAGGAAAGAGATATTGATGCAGTCTCGATTACTAAATTAGAAAGCTTGTCATGGAATACGGATTCCTTGATAAAGTGGAAAAAAATACGGTTGCCTGAATATATTCTGAGAAACACAATAAGATCGATGGAAGAGTTCGTGACCTTGCTTTGTGGCCTGAGGATTCAAGGTGATTGTCTAAGAGCCTTCGACATTCCAACTCCCTTAAAGAAGCCAACGAGCCTTACGAAGACGGGTAGATGATGGATTGCGACCAAGATCGAGAAAAGGAGCTAGCAGTGGCATCTATTGGAAATTGGTGAGATTATCTCAAATGTGCGCCTGAAGAAAAGGATCGATGTTGTTTCTTGGAATATGAGGGTGAGGCCGTACATGTATCCGTTTTATGTAAAGGAATTTGCTTTCTAGAAAACTTTCCTAAATGTAATTGGATCAGAATCAACGTCTCTATAGGCATGCATTTCATATATCTGCATCGTATGCATTAAAATCCATTGAAAGAATCTAGACGAGTAAATTTATTTCAGCTAATCTGGAAAATCAACCAACCAAACACCCTTACGGTATCCAAGCTAGAGAAATGGAACAAAGGTTGGAAAAATTAGAGCGAATGCAGATACAGATGCAGGAGCAATTGACCGAATTTCAATAGGAGATGAGAGATCAGATGCTAGAGTTACATAGAACCACGATGAGCTAGTTCAACCGACTGCTAGCTGGAGAGTTTGAAAAAAGGAAAGACCCAGTGGTCCACTTTGGGGTTGATAATGAGGATCTTGCCTATTCCCTAGATTGTACTCCAACAAGTGACCAGGTCCAGCCAGATAGGCTCCCACAAGGAGCACTCTTTACCATCAGATCTCAACGATATCAGACTGGTACAACAACACCAGTGAATTGCCTGACAGGCCCAGGATCCAATTTGAGGAACAATTTAGCTAATCCTGTTGCTAATCTAGCCGATATAAAGCAGATGAGGGTAGAGTACCCAGATACTATAAAGACTCTAAGGAAGAAGGGGAATAAAAGGGATAATGCAGGCGGATATAACAAGGGCCACTCAAAACCAATCACTGTAGGCAGGCCAAAGACGGAAACCACCAGCCATCAGAGCCCTTTAAAGCAAGAATCTGGAGTGAAACCGGGTACTGAGAAGCTCCAGTTCACACCAATTCTGATGTCATATAATGAGCTGTATCAAAGCTTGTTCGATGTGCATGTTGTTGGCCCTCATTATCTAAAACCCCTGCAACCGCTGTACCCTAAGTGGTATGACAGCACAATGCAACTATCATGTAGGAATTACGGGGCATTCGATAGAGAATTGCATTGCCTTCAAGAAGCTAGTCGAAAAATTCATCAACATGGGTATTGTCAAGTTGGGTGACTCATCTAGTACAGAAAGCCATCTACCCAATCATGTTGACAACGGGATGAATGCGATGTATGAAGCAATGTTGGCAAGTGTTCACACCAATGACACATATGAAGACACAATTGAAAAGGGACCTTGTTAGATATCTGCCCTTATAAATCTAGAGTGTTCTAAGTAATTGGACTGCGGAAGAAAACCCTGTAGTTTCTAGAACTTATTTAGAGTAATGCTTAGAACATTTTTGTTTTTTTTAGCCTAAAATGATAGAAATTCCTTTGTGAAAAAGGCTCATGTCTGAATGTTATTACTTTAATGAAATACATCTTTGCAATCATTACTGAGCCAATATTTTCATTCTTTACAAACAATTCCAGATTCTTTCATTCTTTTGGATTTTTTTCCACATCATTCATTCATTCATAATCATATTGTACAAATAATTATTCATGAATTTATACATTCTTTTATATATTCTTGGTACTTATTATGGGTCTCCAGAGATCAATTACGTGAATGACTCTGCTACGAACCCAGATTTTCCTTTTGAGCGGGGCATGTGCTTAGAGGGATCTCATAACTTTGAAAATGACAAAGATTGTAGCTTATCTCCGGACTTGTTAAGGATGATCGAACAAGAGGATAGATAGATCCTACCTCACAAGGAATCATCAAAAAGTGTAAGCTTGGTGAAAATTAGAATTGACCTGACTGCAAAGATGAAGCAACACCTTGTTGAGTCACCTCTAGAGTTCAAAGAGGCCTTTGTATAGTTATACCAGGATACGCCCGGGTTAACCGCTGATAATGAAATCTGCGCAACAGCACGATGTCAGAAATTTGTAGTATGAACAATGCAATTCTTTGCCAGGGCAATGCCTTTCTCGTTGAGTCGGCATAGCTTTGCCCATTTGAAGTCAAGGTTCCAGCCCTTCAAGATGTTTTCTGTCGTAGTTGCGCCCCAAAAGGCTCTATGAAAGAAATGAAGGTTTTTTCGCATACAAGATGAAAGTGAGAAATCTTATCTATAAAAAAATTGATTTTGATCAAAAGGGTTCAGGTTCAATAAAAAAAAAGAGAAAAATCAAAATCAAAAATCAAAATAAAATAAGAGAAAAAAAGAAAGAAAAATCTATCAAGGTCAAAATGAAAATAAAAAGGAGAGAAGAAAAAAAGAAAAAAGAAAAAGGAGAGGCCAAGGCGAAAACCCGCAAAGGGCACTTTGTGACCAAAGATGGTTTTAAGCTAAAAACCCGAAAAGGGCGACTCAAATTTTGAGCAAAATGGGGCATGGACATCACCATTATCAAAGAATTCTAATGGGCATTGCTTCACTGTTGAGATCATTAATTACTTTATCAAATGGATAGAGGTTACTTCATATGCCAATGTCATCATATGCTTCCAGAGAAGATGATGTTAGAAAATGCATTGAACTTAAATGACAGCGGGATAACTGAGAGCTGCAACCAATTCGAAATCAGACACCACGGTTTGTCACTGTATTGCAAAACAATGAATTGTAAAAATAACTGAGACTTACAAGGGTCGACATGTGAAGTTACCATCTGCCTTCTCTGTCTTTAAGAACGTTTATCGGAGTTTTGACTGGGGCAACACTGTTTCCTCTGGTTTACAAGACGGAAGTAGTTCTACCAATTGAAGTAGAAATCCCTGTTCTCTGGGTTTTAGTTGAGTAGAATGAATCCAATCTGATCAAAAGAAAAGGCTATTCAGTACAGTCAGATGTACCAAAGGCAAATAATGTAAGCCTACAATCAAAAGGTTTGTCTCAGAGAATTCCATAAGGGGAACCTAATTTGGAGTAAGATTCTTCCTACACAAAAGGATTTTAGAGGAAAATGGATGTCAAAGGCCTTTTTCGGAGAAGCTCTGATCTTGAGTAGGATAGATGGTAAAACTCACTAAATCCTGTAAACTCGGATCCAGTCAAGAAATACTTCGTTTAAAGAAGAAGAGAGGACCAAGGTGAAAGCCCGCAAAGGGCACTCTGAGTCAAAAAAAATGAAAAATGAAAAATGAGAATGAAAAATGAAAAACGAAAATGAAAAATGAAAAATGGAGAGGATAAGGGGAAAACCCGCAAAGGGTGCCTTAGGCCAAAAGGGATTTGAGCGGAAAACCCGAAAAGGGCGGCTTAAATATTGAATGGGACATGAAGTGATCAGAGCAATTCAAATTTTGATCAGATTGGGGCATGTGGTGATCTTGCTATGCCTGAATCAACAGGAAAGGGTAGACGACATCTTGGGGCATCGACAAAGCACTGTAGATCTCCTAAACAAATGTCAAACTCAGAATGGTCTTCAGAAAGTTTGTACAAAGAAGTTCAAGCTGCGATATCTGGGGTACCCAATTCTCATATTATTTGTTGTTCTTGGAATACCTTTTTCTTTTCCAAGATATACATTCCCAATTAATTCCTTTGTCATCCTTCTTTACTACTTTCGATAACTTGTTCTTTCAAGCTATGCTCAGAACCAACTTTATTCTTATCCATTGTTATGACCTTTTTTCCGCAAACAAGTTGCATTGGAATAATGATTAATGGACTAATAGAACTTTCACAAAGGAAGTTTTGCATATTACTCTGAAAAGTTTCTAAATAATATAGGGACCTGAAATATGACTATTTTTTAGAACACACTAAATTTAAAGGTTGGAAATTTGAGAAGGAATAGTCTGAATTTGGACTTTCTCTTT
Source organism: Gossypium hirsutum (assembly GCF_007990345.1). Classification (NCBI taxonomy): domain Eukaryota; kingdom Viridiplantae; phylum Streptophyta; class Magnoliopsida; order Malvales; family Malvaceae; genus Gossypium; species Gossypium hirsutum. The sequence continues at coordinate 53,246,026 of NC_053438.1, read as the reverse complement.
AGATTTTGTGGTCAAATGCATTGATTGAAATAACAAGATGTCATGTTAATGATAAAGCTTAAATAAACGAGTAAGCAATAATCATTAGGAAATGGGAAAAGGTTACCTCGGAGAAGAGAGCCTTCACTTGCGCATGAGTCTTTGGTATGACACCCCGAGAATGGTGTAAGAAACCAGAACGATCCAGATCCTGCATCCTTGAATTGTGATAAGAGAGGATTGAGGAAAAGCCACATATTTCTACCCTTGGATTACAGTGGGAGAATGATGGTACAAGTTTTGTGTCCTAGTGGATTTCACAGTGGAGGGCAACCTGGCTAAATATTTCTTCAGAAAGCCAGTCAAGCGAGAAGGTGTTATAGCACTTCAGTGACAAAGCCTTAATAAACTCTGAGCATTGATAACCTAAGAAGGACCATTCTCGGAAAAAAAATAAAATTTTGCATTCATGCAAACACCATTCACATGTCTAGTTAGGAGCATTTGGTTCATTTTGATTATGCCATCCTAATCATTAGGCATAATCAGGTTTACTATACAGGTCATATTCCCCAGAGAACAGACCATCGAAGATTTTCAGATCTTATCTCCCTGAGATTACAGCAGAGCAGATTGAAGACACTGTCCTATCTCCCTGAAGTTACAGTGGAGCAGATTAAAATAAAGGATCTTATCTCTCTGAAGTTACAGTAGAGTAGATCGCATCAGGTCTTATCTCCCTGAGGTTACAGTGGAGTAGACCGAAGATTTTCAGAGATCTTATCTCCCTGAGATTACAGCGGAGTAGATTGAAGACACTATCCTATCTCCCTGAAGTTACAGTGGAGCAGATTAAAATAAAGGATCTTATCTCACTGAAGTTACAGTAGAGTAGATCGCATCAAATTGAAGCCAGAAATCTTATCTCCCTGAGATTACAGCGGAGCAGATTGAAGACACTATCCTATCTCCCTGAAGTTACAGTGGGGCAGATTAAAATAAAGGATCTTATCTCTCTGAAGTTACAGTAGAGTAGATCGCATCAGATTGAAGCCAAAAATCTTATCTCCCTGAGATTACAGCGGAGCAGATTGAAGCTAGTAATCCAATCTCCCTGAGATTACAGTGGAGCGGATTAAAATAAAGGATCTTATCTCTCTGAAGTTACAGTAGAGTAGATCGCATCAGATTGAAGCCAGAAATCTTATCTCCCTGAGATTACAGAGGAGCAAATTGAAGCTAGTAATCCTATCTCCCTGAGATTACAGTGGAGCGGATTAAAATAAAGGATCTTATCTCTCTGAAGTTACAGTAGAGTAGATCGCGTCAGATTGAAGCCAGAAATCTTATCTCCCTGAGATTACAGCGGAGCACCTTGAAACCAGTAATCCTATCTCCCTAAGATTACAATGGAGTGGATTAAAATAAAGGATCTTATCTCTCTGAAGTTACAGTAGAGTAGATCGCATCAGGTCTTATCTCCCTGAGATCACGGTGGAATAGACCGAAGAAATACAAATCTTATCTCTCAAGCGATACAGTGGAACAGATTAAAGCCACATCGGTGAATCTTGCTTCCCCGACATTGTAGTTAAAAAGATTAAAGCCACAGCGGTGAATCCTACTTCCTTGGCAGTATAGTGGAACAGGTTAAAGCCACATCGGTGAATCTTGCTTCCTCGACATTGCAGTTAAAAAGATTAAAGCCACAGCAGCGAATCCTACTTCCCAGACGATGCAGTGGAACAGATTAAAGCCATATTGGTGAATCTTGCTTCCTCGACATTGTAGTTAAAAAGATTAAAGCCACAGCGGCAAATCCTACTTCCCAGGCAATGTAGTGGAATAGATTAAAGCTACATCGGTGAATCTTGCTTCCCCGACATTGCAGTTCAAAAGATTAAAGCTACAATAGCGAATTTAACCTCCCAGGCGATACTGTGGAATAGATTAAAGCCACAACGGTGAATCTTGCTTCCCCGACATTGCAGTTAAAAAGATTAAAGCTTCAACAGCGAATCTTACTCCCCAAGCGGTCCAGTGGAACAAATTGAAGCTACAACAGCAAATCTCATTTCCCCGACATCCCAGTTAAGCAGATTAAGGTTACGTGTTACAAATCCTATCTCTCTGATATTACAGTGGAGTGGATCGAAGCACCAATTCCTATACCTCTGAAGATGCAGTAGGATGGAAAAAGGCAACTTGAAGAAAAAAAGCACCGAAGTCCAAGCACGACCGGGCAAAATTGGCCATTTTTAGAGTCTTTGCTCCATTCTTATTGCACGACAACGAGCAAAGAGGGGCAGCTGTAATACCCTAATTTATGCCCGACCCACATACATAAAATACTAAAATAAAATAGAAAAAATAAATGTCCAGTTTTGTTACAATAGCATGCCTAAATCCAAGTGGCCCAAACACTAGCCTAGCCTACTAAACCTAGCCCAACAATCCCAGCCCAACTCGGCCCAACCCAACACATAGCCTAACAGAAACGAAAACCCTAGCAACATTGGGCTCCCAGCGCCGCAGCAACTAGGACCCATCACCTACCCTCGCGCGTGTGCCACCACAACAGTAGCCTCACATACACTGCCACACACGCCTCCACACCACGCGCCTCCGTACACACCTGCAACAGAAACAAACAACCAACATCAAACAAAAAAATGACAGATAGCATTTGGAAAAAAGGAGAAAAGAAAGGATTTTGATTTTTTTCGTTTCGGCTATAAAAAAGGGCCATTCGAATCTGTAAATTTTTCTCTTTTTTCTACACACAATATCAATACACAGAAGAGGAAAATACTGTATAAAAAACACGAATTAATACAAAAGGTTTTTCTTTTCTTCTTTCCGATTCGGTTCTTTTTTCTTTCGATTCTATTTTTCTTCTTTCCTTTTTGTTCATCTTTAAAAATATTTGAGCGCAGATATATAAAGTATAAGAAATAAAAGAAAAGAAGGGAGTCTACCTTCCGAAATGCACCGTCGAAGCTTTCATCCGCTTCGGTTAGAATCGGGGATAGATGGATAGAGGTTTTGGGTCTGAAACGACACAAAAGAGAAAGGAGATAGCAGGAGAAGGCTTACCGTCGCGAGCATGCCAATGGAGCCCGTTCATTCCTTCCGAAATTGGAGGTGGATGGGATTTCGGGATTGCGGCGCTGGAGAGAAAAGGGGGTCTTCATTTTGGCTAGGTTAAGAGACTAATTAGGGTTTAGGTTTAGAGCTTCGGATTAGTTTTTATTTGCTGCATGAAATGGCACCATTTAGGGCCTGCCTCAGTGGCCCTAAAACGACGACGTATAAGGCTATAACCCGCGCGTGTGACCCGACCCGGGGAGGATACGCGCATTCTGACTCGTTGGTTTATTTCCGAAGAGAGTCCCTCTTTGTTTTGCAGTGTTTCAATCTGATTTCTTTCAAATTTTTTAATTTATACTATATATTTTATTCTATTTTCATTTTAGTCCAAAATTAAACGGTGACGTTTCCGTGATTGATTGGGATTGCTTCACTGCTTGCGTTTAATTGCAAATTTGGTCCTTCATTTTTAAAATAGATTTTAATTTAATATGAATTAGTTTTTTTTAAATTCAACAATATAATTTAAGTATAATTAACCCTATTATCATATGTTATAAAGTTTAACATTATTTTTTAATATTTAATTTTGAGGGTGTTTTTAAATTTATTATTATTATGGTTTTAAAATATATTAAATTATTATTTTAATTTGTTATTGATACTTTTATATTCATTATATACTAAAATTTCGAATATACTACATTTGTTAAATTTTTTTCCTTTTATTCAAATTTTATTTAAACTCCAATTTTGAATTCATTGATAGTATAATTTGCATGGATTTTTTTAGTGTACATAGGTGTGCATAAAATATATTATAAATTTCAATTTACAGAATTTTATATACTTTCTAAACATAAATACTCTATTGCAAAAAAAAACATTATTTTCATTTTGATTATTTATTATTAGATTGTTTTTAAATCTTCATATTAATTTTTATTCCATTTTGTTTTACTTTTTAATCAAAATATACTTAGAAACTTGATTATTGATTTGTTAGATGTTTAATTATTGATATGGATGTATTACTTGCTTGATTGCTACTAGTATAAATTTAGCTCGCTATTTATCTTTTGTTTTATATATTGCTTTTCAATTATATTGTTTGTAAGAATTCATTAAAGCGCCATAATCATTTTATTTCATAATTCCTAAAAAAGTGTGGTGTTCATAAGTTCTCGAGAGAATCGTGCCCTAACTTACTGGGCCTCAATTCTTTTCGATGAATCTGGATAATCAAGAGTTTGTTTTATTAAATCCATACAATTGTTAAATTAAAGCTCTTAAGATTACAAAATGTTGGATCCTAACTTACTGGATGTGGCGTTTTGTTGTCTCGTTTTTAAAATAAAGGCAATACCCGAAATTTGGAATCCTCGAGAGAATTGAGCCCTAACGTATTGGGTTTTAATTTTTATCGTCGAATCTAAATAATCGAGAATGTGCTTTAATCGAAATAAATAAATAGCTCATTCTCAAGAATTCAATACGTGGTGTCCTAACGCATTGGGTATGACATATTGTTTTCTTGAAACGAGGATTTTTCTAACAAATGGAAATAAAGGCAATATTCGATATTTAGGAATTTGGTGAAATTGAACCCTAACTTACTGGGTTTGATCTTCTCATTTGATCCAGATAATCGAAAATTCTTCTTAAAATGCATAGGTTTTAAAAGTTAAGAGATAAATTTAATTTTGAGGATTTAAAATGTTGCACTCTAACTTACCGAGTGTGGCGATTTATTTCTTTGAAATAAGTGAATCTCATCGTCTAATTCATTCAAAATAAAAGGATTGTATTTTAAAATATTTTCAAAATTTTGACATTTAGACATTAAACAATCGATTCGTTACCAATTTTGGGCGTTACGAGGGTGCTAACCCTTCCTCGTGTGTAACCGACTCCCGAACCTTTTTTCTCGAAATTCGCAGACCTAAAATTATTTTCAAGGTGATCCGATCACACCTCAATAAAAGATCAGTGGCGACTCCCATTTCGTTTTCATTTTAAAAGTCGATCCTCGCTTTTTAAACTAAAAAAATTGTTTCGACAATAGTGTTTAATCTTATTTAGCTAAGGAAACGGGAGAAGGCCCGAGTGCAAAGGGAAAAGAACCCGTAGATTATGCAAAACGTTTTTTGGTAATCTCTGGTGAGTTTGTTTCACTTGTGTTCTTGTTAAATCTCAGCTAATTTCTTCATAATGTTGTCTTCCAGGTAAGTAAGTTTATTTAAAAATCGACGGTGCATGTCTGTGTTAACTATCTAAATTGCTGATTGTAGTATATGCATGAATGGTTGTAAATTGACACTCTTCCTTGGTGCATAAGCTCCGTATCTGGAATGGTGGAAGGGGGAAATGGTGGTAACTGATGAGATGTGGCAGAAAAAATGTACGGAGATTTTGATATGAAATGAGATTTACCTCTGGTAGGGCATGAAAATGCTAATCGCGATTAGTGAATGCCTCGGCCTTGCGAGGGAACACGTAAGTGTTCAAATTAACAAAGAGAATTTGCAGAGGTTCAGTTAGATATATGAAATATTGGCTCAATTGAGCATTACTGTGAATATGAAACAGTGGCTCTTTGAAGCAATATGTGGATTAGAAGCTAACGCAAAGAAGGGGTCCGTGAACAATCCCTGCAAGCATACGAGTGTTACGTAAAGTTCCTATAAGTGAATAGCGCTTAGATGAATGGGTATACGCATGATTTGTGCTTAAGAGCAGAAATTATTTGCATGTGAGCTAACTTTGGGTGTAATGTGAAATTGAATGTGACTATGATTAGACATAAATAATAGTTGCATGAAAATTTAAGTTATTGGTGATGTCATTTGGAGGCGGATAGTATTCGCCAATGAACCGAAATTGTGTGGTGGTATGTGTAACAACCTGTTTTTCAATGGCATCAGAATAATAGTTTCAAGACCACAATTCCGATGAATAAGTCTATGAATATTATTATTTAATATTTATGAGTCAAATATAATGGTCTAGTCAATTTTGATTTGATAAATTTTGCTAATTAGACGGTTAATTAAAGTACAAGTGGTTTGACCTAAAAGTTAGTAATTTTGGAAAATGAGGTTTCGGTAGGGTGAAAAAAATTCGATTCGATTCGATTCGAAAAAAATGAAAAAAAATTCAAATTTCGAGTTAATCGAATCGAGTTATTCGAATTATTCGAGTCAACTCGAAAAAGAAATTTTAGATTTTGAGTTCGAGTTCGAGTCGAATTAATTTTTTACAATTTGAATAACTCGAATAATTCGAATAACAGATTAGTATAAATACTCTTTTGGTCCTTATCAATTTTGAAACTGAGCAAATTGGTCTCTCTCTTAACAAAAATTACAAAAAAAATCAAAATAATTTTCAAAAATTAAAAATAAATTTTAAAATTCAAAATATTTTTAAATATTCTAAAATTTGTATTTTTAAAAATTATAATTTTTTTAAAAAAAATATAAAAAATATATTAAAAATTTTGAAAATTTAAAAATTTTATAAAATAATAAATTTGGAATCTAAATAAGTGATTAATGATTCAAGTTTATCATACTAAAATATTTATTATTATTATGCTTTAAAAAAGTTTTCAAATTTATGTGCTCTAACATGGAAATAGTTATATTGTAACAAGATTTTAATTTGACATTATTAATTTTTCTAATTTAACGCGAACAATTTCACTCGATTCACTTGAACGCTCACACTAAATTTGAGTTATTCGAAAATCCAAATAAGAAAAGGTAAGATTACGTTGTTTTGATCAATGTTTACCTAGTAGTCTTACTTTCCTTCCCGAATCGCCGTACTTTCCCTTTTTCCTTTACTCAAAATTAATTTAAAATATTGTACTTCGTCTACTAATTAAATAATCGATCCATGTAAATGCAACATTAAATATAAATAATAAGATTCGTTGACTAGACTCAACTCAGAATTTTTTGACTCGATCCGACTCGATTCAAAAAAATTCAAATTGAATTCTATTGCTAAAATAGGATTCGTCAACTCGACTAACTTGAAATTTTTTTACTCGATTCGACTAGACTCAGTCAAATACTCACCCCTTGGTTTTGAGACCTTATTTTCATAAACTGAGGTCGTAAATATTTTTATTAAATATTTATGGAGCTTTTATATAGGTGTATTAAATTTTGGTTCGGAAATTTTAGTGATTAATTGTCTAATTTAGGTACAAGGACTAAATTATAAAAACTGTAAAATTCAAATTGATATTGAATTTTATTAGTTAAATGGATTAATTAATATTTGTGCAAGAATATAAGTGGAAATTAGACCACTTTTAAATGGGATACACAGTTAGTGGGGGATTTTTAATTGAAATATATATTAGTTATAATATTAACTTAATAACAAAAAGTAAATAAACATAAGATAAAAGACATCATCATCTTTTCATTTTTTTCTTCCCACTAAAAATACACCATTTTTAAAGAGAAAGAAAAGCTTCAAGATACCAAACTATTTGGCCTTTCCATGATAAAGTTTCGGGGTCTCGTTTCTTGTAATTTTTATGTTTTTGAGATCACTACAACTAGGTCCAGCTAACTCATATCACTATTTTCAAATTTGTTAAAGATTTCTAAAGTTTCCATAATGTTAATTTAAGTTTTGAATGTTTATGGTAGATTTTGAAGCTTTGATGGAAAATAGGATTATTTTATAAAGTGATTTTTTTTTTAATTTTGAACATAAGGACTAAATTGTTAATATCATGAAATTGACTTGTATTTTTTTATATAGGAAGTTGTAGTTAGATATATTTTAATTTGGAGTCCAAATTTGGAAGTTATGATAAATTTGATTTTAGGGACTAAATTAAATAAAATATAAAACCTGAAGAAATAATCAAAAGATGAAATTGAGCTTACATATATTTGTAATAGGCTAATATATTATATGTCAGTGGTTAAATTGAAATAAATGTATACTATATATCAAGATTTAAACAAGACAGTTGGTAATAGAGGAATAAAGGAAATTTACAGACTAGTCCCTAACACTCCTACTTTTGTTGTTAGCCCCTGGTAAGTTCATATAGTATAAATATGTTTAAATTGCTATTGAGTTTCATCTGTATGTTCATTAATGTTTTATTGATATCTTGAATTGGCTATGAATTAGTACCTAAATTAAGAATCAAATCAGATTGAAATGATTGTTGCAAAAAGGTATAATATGATATTAAACCCCAATGAAATTAGTAAAAGCCTCGTATATGAGGTTACGAGTTATTACTCGCAAGTTTTGAGCTCCAGTATCTGTTTCAGACTCGAAAATATAGGTTTATTAAGCCTTGGCTAGGTTCCAATTCGTGTAGGTTCAAACCTAATGGGTGACGAGACATTATTATCCAATTCATTTAGGTTTAACCTAAATTGGTAACCAGACTATTACTTTCACCTATGTACAGAGTTCTTTTACGAAATTTCATCGGGTAATATTGTGAATAAAAATGTGATGATTTTCCATTGAATGTTGGAAAAGTAATGTACATGATTTGGATATAAGGTATAAGTTGGATTATGATAGAAATATGGAAAATTGAGGTTATATGTATGGTTTGAGCTCAAAGCCTTATGTATTTGATGTTGTTGCATTGTATCTTGATAGGGATGCTTTTTTTGCATAATGAATTGAATGTGTGATAAGTAATTGAGGTAAGTAATCGTTTATATTGTATGAGCTTACTAAGTATTTTAAATACTTACCTATGTTACTAATTTCCTGTAGATTTTGGATGTTTGGAACGTGTTGATCGGATCAGCGAGAAGCACACACCTTTGTCTCCCGATTTGGTAGACTTTTGATGTTTCAAGTTTGGTTATTTGTGGCATGTACATAAGATGTTTAAATTTGTATAAGTGGATGAATGTGTTTTGGTATGGTTATACTTGTATAAAATTTTATGTGGTAACTTGTTATGTGATGAATGGTTTGATGCCAAGTTTAGTATTTAGAAGGTTAATAGTAATGAAAAATTTTAGATGTTGGTATGAATATGAAATAGAATGTGGTATGAAATGGTTAAGGTCTTTGGTTTGAATTGTAATGACTTCAGTCTAATGTTGTGTTGGTGACAATGAAGGTATATTGGTTGTATGTTTAGGAAAGAGTTTATGTTATGATATATCATGAATTGATCAAGTTTTGGGATGATTTTTACGTTGGATATTGATTGCACTGTAAGTCATTTTGGTAAGGTTGGTTTGTGCTTGTGTTGTATAATTACGTGGAAGTGTACACTATCGTACAAGTAATAAGTAGTAAGTAAAGAGTTATCGTCTTCATAGGGACTATTGTGTAAATTAATTGCAAAGTTAATTATAAAACGATTTGGTAGAAAATAAGTAAAGAAAAATATTGTTTATGATATTCGAAAATAATGTTAATGATGTAGTCAAATTTCAAATGCCCACAAAATAAAACAACATACCTTGTAGAAAAATAATCACAACAGAAAGATTAAACAAAAGATTTAATAAAACATAATATGAATAGACTAGAACAAATATTTCACTTAACAAGAGCTCATTGGCAATCATAAAAGGAATATTATGAAGGATTGTGGCAATATGAAAATTTATTAAACCAAATTTTAATTAAGGCATAGGCTTCTCTTGAAGTCCTATTATGTCCTTAAGTTATTCTGCATATGTCTACGCTAAAACTAACCTAGAAATCACCCTTTCGAGTATTTATATATTTATGCATACAACAATCATCTTTTGATATTGACATAATATGCGCATTTAGGTCTTTTGTCTATTAACTATTACCTCTTCTTAGATTAAATAGTTAATTCATTAACCTACAAATGTTGGTCATACATTTACAAGTATTAACATGAATTAAACCTAAATGAATGAAATAATCATTTGCACAAAATCTTCACAATATAAAAACCAATTAACTCAAATCATGATTCATACCTATTCTAAATAAACAAAATTAATTCATATAATATTAAATTGAAAGTATAAAGATGAGATGCAAATTTGTCTTTTAACACAGAAAACATCAATTAATAATAAAGAGAAAATGAAGAAAAGGAGTCGGGAGGTTATCCAAGGCCAATTCACAATAAGAAAACAAAACATTTAAACTGCAGTGGGTTATCTGTGACTGCTCTTTGCGGCTTCCCATGATGGCTCTCCTCATTATATTTAGATTAAATCATCAAAATAATCTCAAGTTTCTCTCTCTGACTGTGCTAATTTTTGGCAAATAAATTGCCTTATTATATGGCAAACGAGTGTTTAACCAACCATGAGAAAGACAATAACACTTAAGAGATTTTTCTCTGAAAACTAGTATAGAACTGGGTGTTCAATGGTGTGTTTTGATGAATGAAATGAATCCTCCTTTTATAACCTTCTAAGCTCCAAAGTCCCTTGCTATGTTTAGCAAGGGAATCATTGATTCTCTGTCCCTTTATTATTGTCCCTTGATATGAGGAAGAGTGGGTGGTGATTTGCTGATTTTAGCAAGGAAGTTAGCTTATTTTCCTCCTTGTATGGCCGACCATTGAATGGTAAAAAAGGGGGTTTGACTGTTATTTTTAGTAGAGGAATGGACCGGTTGAGGCTTGAATTAAGGGGAATGGTTTCTTATTTTTATTTGATGGAGATTAGGGTCAAATATGCTATTTTTGGAGATGAGTGGTCAGTTATGGACTACTAATTTTAGTAGTGAGTGTTGTCATTTTTATTTCGTGGAAAAGTGTGTAAGTGAAACGATTTTGGGCCACCAATTAGACAATATTGGGCCTAGATGTAATTGAATCTGGAATGAAGTCCTTTTGAAGCCCAAGTTACTACATCTTATAACTTCCAACTTGTACCTGCTTAAGACCCAAATACAACCAAAATTATGTCATCCTTTCCCTTAGCCCATTTATCCCCCCTAAAAAAAACATGTGTTTATCATAAATTTTACAAACTTAGCACATTTTTATGGAGATTATAAAATATCATGAAATTAAGTAAAAAAACCATAAAAATGTTATTTATTTACTCAGAATTAGCATAAAATATACATAAAAGAGTACTAAAATATCTTTATATTTTAGAGTTTATAGTGTTATTCTTTAGGTGGTCTATAATGCTATACAAGGCCTAACACACGACCGTGTGTCACACACGGGCAAATGAACAACCGTGTGCTCTGTATAATCAGGTTAGTTTTGAGTAAACACGGGCACAATCTCTCAAATGACCTACTACTCGATTGTGTGAATGTTTGCAAAGTTTTACAATTAAGTCCACACAACCACAGTTAGTTACACAACCTATCGACACGGTTGTGTGACCCTGTTTTATGCGGCCTTAGTTTGTAACACAGTTTGGGGCACAGTTGTGTGTTACAATTGTTGGGAAATGTGTTCATATTGTAGTAAACATGTGCTTGTTTTCATGTATTTGAATGATGAAGAAATAAATTTCACATTTCACTGTTATGTCTTTTGTATTTTTGTATTCCATATTTTGCATGCATAGTGAAACTGTGACAAACAAATATTAACTCATTGAGTGTCTAAGTTCAAACTAATGATAAGTGGCATTGTAAGAACGTTTACATTGCGAGAAAGACAACTTACTTCAGTAGATAATCTAAACGAGTCTGTAATCCCATAAAAGAACCAAAGTGAGCATTTGATTTCAATACTGATAATGATTATTATGTCGTCTACAATTTCAATTGAGTAGATGGCTAGTCCTAACTATCGGAGCAGTTGACTCCACGGGTAGAGACATAGAAGTAATTATTGACAGAATGATACACTGAACTAATTTACTTGTAACATTCATGGTGTGATTTACCTAAATATTGAGTTAGTCACTGAACATGCGTATATAACTTATGTGCTTTGATATAAGTGGAGGCTTATACTTTAAAGATGATTGAGCTGATAACCGATCTGTTGGGTACATGACTTGTGTATGGCATGGATTTACTAGAATTAGTAGAATTCATAACTCAATTACAGAGTTAATGATATCCTCCCACTGGCATTGTGTGGATTGATAAATATGGAACGTGACCACGGGTTGTTTATTCTCGAATGAGCAATTTATCACAGTCATTTGTTGGCAGTGATCATATTAATCATTAAGAAGACACAATAGCGATAATGAGATAAAATAAGATTGTATTGAGTGAACGGATTTAAGTTAAAGGAATCAAGGATATTATATGAGGGTAACACACACATGACGAGGTCATTGGACAAAGCAATTTGATGAACTACTTTCGTAAAGTGTATACAATAAGGAGTTTTCAATCATGAAACTTCTTGTGGACTGATTCCATGATTGAGTAATTGCAAATTATCTAAATGATGCTTTTGGACATAATTGCAGTTACTAGAGCCTAATTGTATATGTTGGATTGATCCCTCCACTAGCTCAATAAAAGTTCGACCGGACTGTTTTTGAATTAGAAGAAAATTCTACAACTTTAGAAATAATTTAACTGAGTCGATTTATTTGATATGTAATTAAATTGGACGGTCCTAAGACTTGTTCAACTAGAGAATTTGATTAAAGAAATTTCTTGAAAAATTAATCTAGAAAATCTTAGTGATTTTTGGTGAAATGAATTTTGATCAAGTAAAATTAAATTAATCAAATTAAATAAAAATTAATATGATATTTTTAGAAATTAATTTTTAAGTCAGACAATTGGAAACTTGAAAATTAGATCTAAGATTTGGGCCTGGGAGCCCAAAACTGAGACCAAGACCCAAAAACTGATTGAATCAGGCCTAGTATATGAAACTGGGGTTAACAGTCCAACCAGTGGCTGGACCGAATCGGTCGGGCCATCATTAGCCCTGATCGAATCGGTGGAAACCGAACCAGCTCGAGGTGTCAACAGTTGCGACAGTGGCATTTTGGTGGCTGAAAAATGGTTGGGGACGGTGGGTCTTCGATGATTGAGTAATAGAGGAATTACATTTCTACTGGGACTCTACTAGAGAATTTGATTTCAGATTAACTATTTCAAAAATAATATTATTTTAATAAATTTAATTTTAATTTAATACCTATCTTAATAGTATTTTATTAATTTAATATTAAAGTGATTAAGTTTAATCATATTTGAACTCTCTAAATTCTCTCTATATAAAGAGAGCTTTGAGTCATTATTTGCATACACTTGAATTCAAGAGAAAATTAGATATTTTTTTATTTATAACTTTGCCTAAAAGTTTAGAGAAATTGCGAAATCATCCCACTGATAATTTTTATGAAAAATTTTCTTATTCGAAATGAGCTCACACTTGGCAGATGTGAGCTTGAGGATAGCAGAGAAGACAACTCAATCGAAGCGTTCATCCTAGAGAATAGAAAATGTATAATTTGATTAAGTGTTTATTACTTTAAATAAGCCAACCAAGTTCTTGTTTTGGAAAAATTTTAAAACTCTGGCTTTTTCCTAAATTTATTTTCTGCTGCATTTTCCAAACCTGATTTTCCAAGAACAGTTTCACATGACCTCAGCCTAACACACGGCCTGACCACACAGCCGTATGATTCCTATTTTTTATTTTTGCCATATTTTTTGAAATTTTCAAATTAGTCCATGTTTTGTTCTAAATTATCTTTAGAGCTTTTGTAAGCTCGATTTAACCCTAATATTATATGAATAACCTAGTTTTGACTTTATGATTAAAGATTGTTTAGAGAAATTTGAATTGATATATCTGATTATGTTTTGTTATTTACTGTAGCATCCCGTAACCCTAATCCGACGATAGAGACGAGTGAGGGGTGTTACAGTATGAATTTGCCAACAGATTGTACACAACTATATTGGCGTATTTGTGTGTAAATTGTTGGTATTACTAAGTGTGGTAAAAGTCTAGCTAAATTTCACTTATTGAAAACCTTATCCAAATGTTTATTGTTTATCTTTGGAACTCACTAAGTTCGTTATGAACTTACCTAGTTTTCCCCTTACCATTTCAGGATTTGTTGAGAATGTGGGCTTTTGAAGGGACCCAACCAGCCAACGGGCTCTTTTATGAGCCTTTCATCGTTTTGTTGTAACATGTATATCAACTCAGGGTGGCCTGTAGTTAAATTCTTTTGAAATGGAACTCTATAAAAGAGAATTTGAACTTCTTTTATACAACCGTTTGTATTTAATGAATGTTGGCTCTTTGCCAACTCACTAACTTTTATATTATGTGAATTACGACTCTCTTATCTTCCCTTGATTTATGCCTTAATACTTGTAATCCCAAAAGCGTACACCTTTATCTTTTACTTGTTTCGTTTTTAAGACACTACTCTACTAAACATTATTTTTAAGTTTAATTTATTAAAATATTATTGATTTCCTTAACTACTAAATCTATGATTTTTTCATTGCGAAATGTTCTCTACTTTCCGATAACATCGCCGTTCGTCGGTCAAATGGGCAAACGGGGTGTTATAGGGATTTAGAGTATATTTCAACTAGTATAATAATAAACTATAATCTATAATATATAATAATATGTACTATATAATGTACTACTATACTATATAACTATTATTATACTATAGGTTATAATAAAAGATACAGTACTACATAATATTATAATGTTTAGTAATTAATACACACCTATAAACTATTAATATTACTAAAAATATTAATACATATATAACTATTATTATAATACAGATTATAATAAAAGATATAATATTACATGATATAATGTTTAATCATCGATGCATATATATAAATTATTAATATATTATATAATATGAAATAACATTATATAATATAGTAGGTGGTTTAACTTTCAAATGTACACAAAGGATAGGAACTTAAAGCATATTTCAACCAATATAATAATAAACAATAACATATGATAATAATTAATATATAATGTACTACTGTTATATTATAGAATATAATAAAAGATATGGTATTACATAATATTATAATGTTTAATCATTGATGCATATATATAAACTATCAATATATTATATACTATATGACACAATACAACATTATATAATATAGTAGGAGGTCTAACTTCCAAATGCATATAAATTATAGGGATTTAGAGCATATTTCAACCAGTATAATAAATAATAATATATGATAATAATTAATATATTATATATTACTCTACTATTATAGTATGTGATGTAGTATTATATAATGAAACAATATATCTTATAAGTATTAATATAATAACTATTCTTATATTTAGGTTATAATAAAAGATATAACATCAATAGTTATGTGTAATTTAGTATATTAAAATACATGTTTATAATTATAACTAATTAAGATATTACTAAAATTTAATATCTTAATTAAATATTATTTTTTAAATTAAATTTTGAATTGGACTTTAACTTTTACAAATTCTATTTGAGTATCGTGTTTAATTTTTATTTATTTATTTTGAACTTGAAAGTTAAACTATAATTAGTTTACTTTGAGTTTGGGCAATAATGAGTATGCTATTTGAGTTTTGTAACACCCCTAACCCGAATATGTTACCAGAATAGGGTTACGGAGCATTACCGAGTTTACAGGACAAATAGACAAAAATTTGAAGTATTTCATATCATATAGCACTTATGTCAAAAACAAATTAAAATTATACATATTGTCCCTCACACGAGCCCTCGAGGCCCAAATTAGGCATTAGAAACAAATCGGGACTATATTAGAAACTCAAAAAAATTTTCAAAAAATATCAAATTTTTTCTCAAATGTGCAAGAGACACACGCCCGTGTGGCTAGGCCCTGTGTCTCACACGGTCAAGAGACACGCCCTTGTTAGGTTGTGTGGGAATTTGAAATAGGGACACACGGTCGTGTCTCAACCCGTGTCCAAAATTATGAGCTCTCTAAGTTGGGTACACGGCCAAACCACACACCCGTGTACCAGGCCGTGTGAATATACTGACTTGTACTCTTTAAAAGACATAGGGGACACACGACCGTGTCATCTGTCCGTGTGTCACACACGACTAAAAGACACACCCGTGTCTTTGCCCATGTAGACGAAAATAGGCTACTTTGTAAGTCATTTTTCTCACCCAACAAGGCATGTACCTATTGTCATCATCATACATACAAACAAGTCATATTATGGCATCCAAAACAAGTAAAAATCAAGCCTTAAATATATAATATCTTAACATACAACCAATATTCCTTTGGGCACCTTAGATGACAAATTATAACATGTGTGTTCATGTATTCAATATATTCATATGTACAACTAACGTATATGCATAATTGTACCCACGATTTACCAAGCTAATTTGCATGATTTCAAACCAAGCCACTTACTTACCAAAATATACCATCCCGGTGCCAAAATGTATTTTAAATAATATTTAATTATATTTATACCTTATATATTAAGGTACCGATTCCTCATCAATTCATCACATCCCAAAACACATGTATATAAATGCACTTTTAGCTAACATTTTATCTTTTATCATACAATCATAAACCAAATAACACATCAATCATATAAGGAAAATATGCACCAAACTAAAATGTGCCTAAACACAAGCAAATAAGTGATTAATTTTAACAAAACACATATAGGCCAACATTAAACAAAATACCTATACATGTCATTATAACCAAAATCAAAACATCCGAAAGTACCGATAGAACCGATGGATAGTGTGATATATCTCCGACAAGCTTCCAACCCTATCGAGCTTCTAATAATCTGGAAAGTAAAGGGAAACAACTACGTAGGCAATGAATGCTTAGTAAGCTCGTATAAAATTTAATCATATCAAATCATGTCAAATATGAAATTTATACATATCAAGAATAATCCAATATTGACACCGCAATACTCGTGAACTTATAGTCAATAACTCACAAGGTGAACAAATCCTCAGCATCAGTTATACATATTATTCCTAGAATAGTAGGATTTTAAACAACTTTAACTCTTCCAAATTTCATTATTTTCATTTGCATTTCTTTACTTTCCACACTCATTTCATATGCATAACACACCAGTCATAAACATATCATTCAACCATAACACAAGCTAGTGCATTTAAACATAGCATTTTCTGAATTAATCACATGATAAGTCATTTCATAAGAAATTGAAGAACTTAAACCTTACCACTCTTTCATGAGCAATAGCATATTTTCTCTTGAGTTCTTACCATTTCAGTGCATCATATAAAAAACATATTACCATTCAACCAATAGCTTGACACTTGCCTAAGCATCAACAACAACACTGGTTAGCATACTTGCACATATTTCATATAAATTCAACATTGATAAATTTATTTTCTCGACATGTCACACTTGAGTTTATTATTAGTCTCAACTTACCTAATTTCCTTGTATCGTCATATCAAAAAATATTCATATATGAACATGTCATGATACATATCATTCTCTTACTGTTCCTTCATAAACATATATCATTCATTTCATTATATCAATATATCATATACAATCATTTCCATGTATTTCGTATAAATATCAAAAAACATGTATGAGCTCAATAATAATCAAATCTACATATACATATACTTTCCACATTACGTGTCCATATAACATGTACAAATCATATCCATATATTTCAAATTTATTTTCGTAATAATTCGTCTCGAATTTAGATTATCTCATACCAGAACTTTGCTTGTTGAATCATTCATTATTCAATGGATACATGGATAGTACATACGAAGTGTACAATTCTGTAAATCGTCAATTCATATACAGGTGTGCCCATACGAGCATATAATCGGGAAGCTCTTTCGAGCCATATAACGAGAAGCTCATGTGAGCCATGTAACGGGAAGCTCCGGAGAACCATTAATGGGAAGTTCAAGTGAGCCAATATCAGGACGCTCTGGAGAGCCATTAACGGGAAGCTCATAAGAGCCATTTATCGAGAAGCTTCGAAGAGCCAAATATCAAGAAGCTCCGAAGAGCAATAAACGAGAAGCTCAAAAGAGAGTCATTAATCGGGAAGCTCACAAGGACCATTTAACAGAAAGCTCATGAGAGCCAAATATCGTAACGCTCGTAAGAGTTGTGGTGTGTTCGCAACACATACAGGATCACAACCAATTGGGAACCCTGTATTCCATCGAATTTTATTTGTTTAAACGGGACTTAATACTTGTCGGACATTATCGGATATGTGATTGATTTTCATACATGACAATTACACAATTCACATACATAACATTCAATTCAAACATATAAATATACAAATTTAGTTACATGAACTTACCTGGATAAATTATAGCAATACTAAAGTTCAGGAGCATTTTGATAATTTTTTATTTTTCTTAATTTTTCACCCGATCTCGACCTGCAGCAAAAATATGAAAACCAACTTAAAGCTCTCCCTCCATGTCGGTTTAAGCAGAAGGTAGAAGATGGATTGTATAGAAACATTAAAATTCAATTTGTTTGTTTTAATTTCAAACAATTTACCATTTTGCCATTAAATCCTTTTATTTTATTATTTTCCATGCTTATGCCACCTCATCATTCTAGTTTAGTCATATTTGCTTCTCAAGTCCTTCATATTTTATTAACCAAGCCATTTAATCTCTTAAATATTATAATTAGTAAGTTTTATATTTTTTAACAAAATTTTAATACCACCTTATTGACACTCCGTAAATATTTATAAAAATATTTACGGTTCTATAGAAATGAGGTCCCGATACCTTATTTTCCAAAATCACCTGAACTAGAGTTTTATCACTCGAATCTAATAATTCATTATAAGACATAAATTATTAATTCAAAAATATTTTTAAAACTATATTTGACTCGTAAATATTAAATAATAAAATTTATGAGCTTACTCATCGGATTTGATGGTCCCGAACCACTATTTCTGACGTACACCACTAAAAAACGGGTTGTTACAGGTTTGGACTTAGTATAATACATTCGAGCATTAGGTTTATAAATTTAAGGGTTAAATAACTATTTGGGGTCTAAACTTGGTAACTTTTTTCATATTATGGTTTGACCGTTTTCTTGGTTCAAATTAAGTCCTAAACTTTACAATTGTTCTTATATTGAGGCTTAAACTTGACAATATTCCCACATTGGAGCCTGAACATTTTTTTGTCCGCGTTAGGCCTTGAAGTTTGCAATTGTTTCCACAATGAGGCTTAAACTTTAAGGTTTTTAAGGGCTAACTTTAATAAAAAGAAAATTCAAGCCATAATGTGAGAACAGTTGCTGAGTCTGGACCTAAATGAGACAAAAAAGAAGTTCAAATCTCAATGTGAAGAGTTGCCAAGTTCACAATCCAAAATGTGATTTAACCCTAAATTTAATAAGAAAAATAACAAATTATTCGATTGTCAATATAATATAATAATGAACAATAAAAGATATTTTCATTAATTTATATGATTTCATAAGATAATAAATTTTACCTACAATAAGTAGGGGTGTTCATCCGGTTAACCAACCCGAAATAACATTAACCGAATTAACCGACCTTTTAAAATTTTTAACCATTAACCGAACCGAAATTTTTTCAAAAAACTTAACCGAACCGAAATTTTTTCGGTTAATTCGGTCGGTTAACCGAATTAACCGAAAATTATATGTTTTTTTATTTTTGGTTAAAAATTACCCGAATTAATCGAATTAACCAAATTAACCGAATTGAATCACTACATAATTAAATTATTTTTAGACTTTTAGACTTTAGTTTCAGTTTTAGTTTTAGAATTTTGTTTTTATTTATTAAATTATTTGTAATTTTTATTATTGGGTTGGGTTGGGTAATTGGGTTGGGTTGAATACTTGGGTTTAAATTGAGTTTAAGTGAATAGTGGACCTATTTATATATTATAATTTTATTTATTAATTTTTTTCGGTTAAACCGAAAAAATTCGATTAACCGACCGATTTCAAACTGAATTAACCGTTAACTAAAAAATTAAAAAATAATTAATCGACCTCCGACCGAAAAAATTCAGTTAACCGACCGATTAACCGAATTCAGTCGGTTAACCGAATTTTTTCGATTTTACCCGAATTTTGCACACCCCTAACAATAAGCACTTTAATTAATATATATAAAATAATTTATTTTTTATATATAATTTATGCTTTTTAATAAGGTGAATTTGAGTTATTTCGTCATTGTATGAAAGAAAATGAATTATTATATTTAAAATTAAAATATTTATAATTTATAAATTTCAAACTTATTTGAATTTGTCAGAGCACACCCAGCTCGATCCGAGTCCGAATTTGAAAAAAAATCCGACCTCAAAAATCTGAAAGAACCCAAGCTCGAGAAAGCCTGAGCCCAAACTAATTCGAACTTGAAAATTTTAGGTATTAAATTCAAACACAATAAAATAAAATTAGAATATTATATTTTAAGTATGAGAGCTTAAATTCAATCACAAGCAACCTCATTTCCACCTTCAATATTACCCTCAATATTTTAACTATATAACGGAGAACCAATATTATATATTAGAATAAATAATATTTTAAATTCATATATTTACAAAGGCTTAGAATATTGGAAATGAATTTATTATTAAAAAACAACCAATCAACAATATTTTGATGATTTAGAAAGGGGAGAAAATTCAGGCTATGTCACACTAAGAATCCACACAGCTTTAAAAATCGAAGCATATAATAATTGGTTGGGTATATTTCCCCAACAAATAGAGATGAAGGGTTTTAGTCAATTAGTTACAAGGGGCTCACTGATTTCCAGGAGTTCATTAGAAAGGCCAGTGAAGACGACAGAATCAGTTTCAACAGGCTTGAACCTAATAAGTGCTGAGGGAACCAAATCTTCTTCCTCCAGCGTCCTGCCTTTCTCCCCTGCTGCAGGAAATGATGGGATCACTCGTAGTTTAACAATTACCGGATCTAACAGCTCGAACTCCAAGCACGGTTCTTTCAGTGCTGAGCTCACAAACTGAACATCACAAACAGCACAAATCATTTCACCTTGGAATGGGATGAAGCCAGCATTTATGAAAATCCATCTTGCTCCCTCCCTACTGACGGGTCTTCACATTTAGTTTTGACTAAATTCATTGTAAGCTAATCTACTTTGTTATTATTCTCATGCTCCCATGTATAATATTTCTTTTTCTTTCTTAGCTTCATTTCCTAACATAAACAATCTTTTTTGAGTTTTCTATCTTGGGATATAATGAACTTAATTCTCTAAACAAGCTAATATATGTTTAAGCTTAAGAGTAAAGAGGTTTATGCAAAGATCAGGAATTATCACATGCATAAAAGATTAAAAAAAAATGAAAAAGCGCATATACACATGTATAAGATTCCAAGGAAAATCACAACCACTGAAATAAGTGAGGGATGAGACCAAAAACCACAATCTCCAAAGCAATGGTAACCATGTTAAGTATTGCAGGAGGACATCAAGGTTAGCATTCAATGACAACACTGACCATTCATCATTTTAGGATCCGGGATATGAGCTAAAAACCTCGCAACACTTTTGCTAAATGCAAACCAAAATGGACATCATATGGATAAGACATAGGATACATGTGAAATATTCCAATGTTGTAACCAAAGTGCAACTAACCTTCTCTGTTAAATACTAACAAAAGTATCCTGTTAAAAAGATGATGTCAGTGTGAAATTAAGACTTATGATCGTTAACCATAGCTGACCTCCAATATACCCGTAGATAAAGATATCAAATATAAAACAAGGCTTCAAAAATTGTTTAAATATATAAAAGGAATGAATTTTTAACTATATTAGCGTAACAGATAGGGAATAACACAAACAGCTAGACAAAGTGGACTAACCTCGTAGAGAGCACTAGTTGGTTCCCAAGGAGCGAATTCACCTTGAAGCACCACTCCATCAGGAAACTGGATGCAAATAATTGTTCTTCTATACTTTCTCCTGGCTGCTTTTGCTTGCTTTTCCTTGTAAGACTTGGGGATTAAAAGCTGGGAGTCTGCAATCTTTTTCTTTCTCATCTCCGCTTCTCTCTTCAACTCTTCACTTGATAGGTTATAGAAAGAATCCGGTAGCTCAATTTTTGCTGCTACACTCTCAGGTACAGAGAAGAACACCCGGATCTACAACAACATTCATGTTCTGAGTTAGGATATTCTACAAGACTTAATAAAATGTAAATGAATGAATTTTATGTATTAAGAAGAATGAGAGATAGGTGATAAAGAACATCTAATATCATGATTAATCACATATTTTACTCACGCAACAGTATAAAAATTGTGCATGATCACTAAATATCAACGTTCTACCAGATAAAAGGAGAAAGAATTAGTGCACAATTGCAAAAATGGAAGGATCGAACAGAAAGCAAGTTGAACTTTTCCATAAACAAAAAGCATCTTTCACTCTTTTTAGTAATATTTTAGAAATGTAGCAGGACAGGGATCTCATACATATAGAACAGCAGTGTGATTTACGGAAAACATTTCTAGAAACTTTATCAAACAAGTTACCATCAGGATAGCTATTTTTATCATTTCAACAGAAGGCCTCCTGCAGAAGGGCCACACTGACCGATTATTTAACCATATTCATTTCAAAAACCCAATATTACCAGTCTGTATGAACACAATACAGTGATCCACTAGGTCAATTATAAATAAACTGAAATCTTGCATCTAATCATATATACACGTGCACCGTATAAACTAAAATCTTATTTATTAGACCCTAAAGCCATAGTATCATCCTAGATCAGCTGGTGTTGTTTTTACTCCTGGCAATGGACATGATAATAATCCACTAGGACAACAATTATTATTTTGTACACACATATAACCTTATATATAGCAGCAGTCAGTTGCACCACTTAAAGTGTCAGTTACAGATCATAAGTTTATCCTAGTTAAGATTTAAAACAAGATACCAAAATGAACAGGTGGATTTGATGAAATAGTAGAAACATCAGCGAACAGTTCATTTACCTTTCTGTCTATCTTCTTTGACTCAACAGTTTCCTCTTTCTCAGGTGAAGCTGTAGGGGAAATATTTTCACTCTTCTTAAATTTTTCCATGTTTCCTGGTTCCAACAACATTATTGCCTTACTGATCACACTAATCTGCTCCTCTTTAGGAACATCCATGACTGCCCACATTTCCCCTCCTTCCTCCTTCAATTCAAATCCAACAAATTCCAACAGCTCAACCCCTCCTGCTACCTCACCAATTGCCTCCCTTATCTTCGGATTACTCATTCGAAGCTTCCTAAACTTTTCATTCCCAGGTTCCTTAACTATATTCCTCAACAACTTGAGAACTACCTCAATCGAGCCTTCTGCTGGTTTCCCTGAAAGGAATGAACTAACACGAACCTCTACTTCACCTCTTGACTCTTCCAAAGCAGTCTCATTGGATCCTGATTCATCATCCGTTCCTTTTCTATCCAATGAATTGGTATTGTTGACACAAGTTTCAACATGTATAGACACCTCCTCCTCAGACCTATAAGAAGCGCCACAAATCGGACACTCGAATACATTTAAAGTGAAACCATTTTTGGATACCTTGCTAGAAGTGATGAATGAGTCGTAGGGATCAAACCCACTTCCCATTTTGTGATTTGGTTCAGGATTAGAGTTGGAACTGGGCTTGTTTTGATCAGAAACCGGTGGTTTAGAAGGCAAAACGGGCTTAGAATTGGATGAGGAGGAAGAAGGGGCAGGGTTGGGAATAGGAGAGGGACGAGTAAGGATGGGGTTAACAGGTCCAGAAGAAGAAGAGGAACCCAAGACTCGACCTTGGCCCTTGAATTTACCAGAAGAAGAAGAAGAAGAAGAAGAAGAGAACTGGGTGTTGACTTTCTTCATGAAGCCCTTCAATTTATCTTTCATCTCACTCATGATTGCTTTCTGGGTACTATTCTCGCTCCAAACTGAATTAACGATAATAGTGATATAAGATCAGGAATCAAGAATGAAGGTTGACATAAAAAACATAGCAGAAAATAGAAAAAGGGGGGAGAGATATATAGAAGAAAGGAGAATGTTTACCTGGGAAGAAGAAAATTGGAATTAGAGAGATCTTAATGGCTAAGATAGATGGATGTTAATGGCGGTCGTAGAGGAATACTAGTCCGTCTCTTCTCACGCTATTCAACCGCGTATTAAGTCTGTGCTTAATTTAATACGAAGAGTTACATCGGACGGAACCAGGGTAGAGGTGTTTAGGTATTGGCTTGGCTCAAACAAAATATGTTGTCTTTAAGGGGGGAAATATGCAATACCAATTTTACAAACACATTCTTCTTTTCTTTTTACTCCAGGAATACTTACTTAAACCGGTTAAATTCAAAATTAATTAAATCAATTTTTTTTATATTTTTTAAGGGTAAATTATACCAACAGTAACTCAATTTTGGGTAACTGACAAAACAGTCACATTGATTTCATTTCAGTCACTCAACTTTGTAAAAGTGACAAAAATGTCTTTTTTTTTTGTTTTCCATCACAGACATCACGGCAAAGTGACATGACACATGATGGCATGCTTGGTGTCAAAAAATCCTCCAGCTGGCCAGTTACCACCAATTTAACAGCCCTATAAATATCAATTTAGGGTTTAAGAAGAGAAAAAGAAGAAAAGAAGGAGAAGAAAAAATGGAGATGCCTCCGGTTTTCAAATCAATCCTGTTGAC
Source organism: Gossypium hirsutum (assembly GCF_007990345.1). Taxonomy (NCBI): domain Eukaryota; kingdom Viridiplantae; phylum Streptophyta; class Magnoliopsida; order Malvales; family Malvaceae; genus Gossypium; species Gossypium hirsutum. Next base: position 53,221,251 of record NC_053438.1, on the reverse strand, counting down.
ACCATTTTTTTGACAAAAACGGGGTCGACTTTGGGTTTTTGAAGACTAAAACGAAAATGGGAGTCGCCACCAATCCTTTTTGATAAGGTGTGATCGGATCACCTTAAAAAGTGGTTGTTTTTAATAAACGATTTAATTTTATTAAAACAACAATTTTGGTCCACGAAATTCAAAAAAATGGGTTCGGGAGTCGGTTACGTATGAGGAAGGATTACCACCCTCGTAACGCATAAAATTGGTACCTAGTTGATTAGTTAGTGTCTTAGTGTCGAGAATTGAAAACTTTGAAAAGATTCAAAATACAATCCTTATATTGAAAAACTTGCATAAATCAAACTACTCATTAAGATTCTCTCATTTCAGAAACAGAAAATGTCACACCCAATGACTTAGGGCACGATATTTTACCTCTTCAGAAATGAGCTTCTTTAAAAAAATGTTCGCATGATAAAATTTAAAAGGGTATTCAATTGTTTAAGTCATGTGAAAAAATTGCAACCTAATACATTAGGGCACAATTTCTCAAAATACTAAACATCGAATATTGCCTTTATTTATTATTCTCTATTTTAGAAAATTCTCGTCTCGAGAAAACAACGCGTTATATCCAATATATTAAGACACAACATGTCGAATTCTTGATAGTGAGTTTTTTATATTTTATATATAAAAAATTTTGATCATTTAGATTCAACGAAGGAAATCGGAACCCAATACGTTAGAGCTCGATTTTCTCGAAGATTCTAAATATCAAGTATTATTTTTATTTTGAAATTTTTGTTTTGGACGAATCCGAGTAAAAATAAATGTAAAATAATAATGATGATGACAATGCAAATAAAATGATACAAGCAAAACAATAAATAATAAAAACAGTCATACGGGCAAAATAACAAATAATTAGAAACTAAACCAAGAAAACAAACAATAATAAACATGTAAATAAATAAACAAAATTAACGAAATGATACAAATATAAGAGATATATATAAGCATAAATATGTATAAAATGATGAAAATGTGAAAAACATATGTATGTGCATGTATTCATGAAAATAAAAAATATATAAAAAATTATACAATATAAAAATATACGTAAGTATGCATCAAAGTTTAAAAGATATATAAACAAGTAAATGATTAAAATTTATATATGTTTAGATTAAATTAAAAATATGGGTGTAAATATATATACAAATTAGAGAGTACAAAAAATATATAAGTACGTACATATAAATATATACTTACAAGAATTTAGCGAATATGTATATAGGTATAAATATATGCATATAAACTATAAAAAATGAGTATATATGTATACATATATATATACGTATTAAAGTTATAAAACATATAAAAATGTAAAGGTAAATATTTATATACATGTATATAAATTTGAAAAATTATATGTGTACGCATGTAAAAAAATGTATGTATATAAATTATATGAAAATATAAAAAACATATAGGCATATTTATGTGTTTGCGGGAATAAAAATATGTATATAGATATATAGATATAAGTTATAAAGTATAAAAATGTAAAAATACAAGTATATGCAGATATATATACATGATAAATTTGAACTTTTAAAGGTATAAATGAGCAAATAGCAGCAATAATAATTAATAATAACAATATAATATCAAGTTTATTAATTAAGGAGAAAATAAACAAAATACAGAAGGACTAAATTAAAATTTAAAACAGATTTCGGGGCTTAAATAGGTAAATAAATAACAGAAGGGCCCGGGACTGAAATGAAGCGCGCTGGAAGGACAAGGGACCGATCGAGCAATTTCCTCCTCTCCTCCGAAACGCACAGTTTCATTAAGGGCCAAATAGAGAGAGACATAAAATTTTGTGGCAAAATTGAAAAGATCAAAAAAGGATAAGACCTGATTACAAAAAGCCTCAAAAGCGGCAGGACTAGAGGCATAAATAACCCCTTTTATCCAGAAACACGCAGATCCTAGGCTTACCGACCGGGTCGGGTACGGGAAATGCCAAAACGGCACCATTTTGGCCACTGATGCCAATGCTCAAAACGGTGCCGTATAATGCCCCATATAAAAACAAAAAACAGAAAACAAAGCATTCATCTTTCATTTTAAAGAAAAAAACAGAGAGTCAGGTTCTCTCTCAAAAAAAAAGGGCCATTTCTCTGGCCATTGAGGTCTCTCCGGCTTCCGATGCACCGTCGTCGTAGCCACAGGCTGACGGTGAAAGAAACGGGCTCTTCGGCCCTTGTTTCTCAGCGCACAAAGACCTGGCCTTCAAACCGAGAGACCGAGGGCTTTAGACCCTTTCTAAGGCCTGATTCCGACGACGGCAAAGGGTCTTCCGTCGACGGGGCCACAGGCGATCAGGTACTTTCTTTTCCCCTTTTTTAATCTATTTATTTTATATACGTAAAAATAAATAAATAAATAAATAAGAAATGGATCCAACGAAAACAAACGAACCAAAGATCACCTTTTAACTTGTTCTTTTTTGTTATTTCAAATGTTCATGTGTTCAGAGCTAAAAAAGGTTACATTTTGCTTCGGCTTTTATAGCCGGTTGTGTCATTATTTTCTATTGCTGTGGTTGTCCCTTCTTTCTTCTTTGCAGGCGTTTGGTGACGGGCTACAAAGGTAGAGGGTATGGGCGGATGGGACGTGACGAATGGCGGTGGCAGAAGACAGAGAGCTACGGCGCTAGGGTTTCAGAAAAGCTGAAACCCTAGTTTGACTTCTGTTGGGCCAGGGTAATTTTGGGCTGAATTGGGTTTGGGTAGTTGGGCTTATTTTATTGGGCTTTGGGTTTCTGATTTGGGCTGGTAATTTATGGTTTTGGGCCTCGGGAAAATTTGGGCTTGTACAAATCCCATATTGCAACCCTGCAAGTGATCCTTCCAAACTTCAAAGGTAACGATCTAGGGCCAAAGCTTTAACCTAATTGCTTCATATTCTTTTGCAGTTACTCAGGCATGGCTGTTGCAGTTTCAAACTAGAATGTTGTTGATTTGGGGGGTCACAGTAACACAAAGGGAAGGCAATTTACCCACGCTTCTCCTCACTCCTGATTATGATAGGTAATGTTCAAATCTTCAAATTTTGAAGAAATGACCCCCATTTTGCAAGATTTTCTTTTCTGGATTTTTTTTCAGATTTATTCAACTCCCTTGGTTCAATTGATGGGCTAATTTTTTTTCTAATTCATTGATTTGGGTTCGAAAGAAAATTTATTTGTCTTTGTTTTTGGGTGTTATAGTGAAGCTGAGATTTATCTATTTGGTGGTTGCATTACATCTTGAAAAAACATGGTGTTTTAACGATGGAAAGTTACAGAGAAAGAGAGCCAATAAGAAGAAGAAGAAGAAGAAGAAGAAGAAAAAGAGCAAAGACATGGAGTTTAAATGGCAAAGAATCAGACCCCGCCAAATTGGGCAAATAGGATTTTTTTTTACAGTCTCTTTTTCTTCTTCTTCTTCCCCTCCTTTGTTATTAAGGGTTTTTTTTTTCAATTTCTTCTTAAGTTGGGTGAATTTCCACTGTGGACATCTAACGTGACAAATTAACTGGTCACATCAGCAGTTAACTTGCCACATCAACTATCCCGTTAAGGCATTAACGAAAATTGTTAATCAGTGATTGTTTTGTCACTTTTTTTATAACGTTAGTAATTGTTTTGTTATTTTTCAAAAGTTGAGTAAATAAAATGAAACCTAAACGACTATTTTGTTAACTACCCTAAAGTTGAATGACTGCTAGTATAATTTATAATTTTAATAATTTGTAATTAAATCGACTCCAATTTAAAGAATATTGCCCATTTAGACTTAAATGATTTTGAAACCCTAAGACAACAAAAATGATTGTCCCACTTAACTTTTGCAATTAAAAACATTCTGCAAAACCATTTAATTATCTTTTTTTTTTAATTTAATAAAATCTCATCTACATTCTTACTTCGCTAAATACTAAAACTTTAAATTATTTTGCTTTTGAAGTAAGAATTTATAAATATATATATTTATAAACCTATACGTTTGTATATATTTATATATATTATAGGCTTAAATATTTTTTATAAATTTACATTTTATATATTTAATAATAACTTAAAAACTGAGATTTTATCAAAAAAATTTTAAAAAATATAAAATTATCAAAAATTAAGATTTGGATATATTGTTATCTCGATAGAGATGTTTATCGAGCAACCATTTGTTGGCTAGCAGTGCAACATTATTTTTTTAATTTAATAAGACATTGTGTAGATTCCTACTTTGGTAAAAACTAGGATCCATAAAATAAATTGCTGTTAGGAATTTGATAACCGCAAATGCCTACAACAATATTTAAGATTAATTTTAACATTATTGAAAAGAAATATTTTTAAAAAATATGGGTAAACTATAAAAATAGTCACTTTTGTTTGCCTCAGGTTAAATTTTAGTTATTTATGTTTGAAATGTTACATTTTAGTCACTTATGTTATTATTTTGTTACGAAGTGATCACTCTTCTGTTAAGTTCCATTATCTCCCTAACGGTAATCCTACGTGGCAGTCCAACTAGATTTTAAGTGCCAACTTGGATTTCCTAATGGGATGAGAATAGATTTTTAATTAAATAAATTTAATTAATTAAAAATTTCAAATCCTAAATCTTAGTTAAAAAACTGTTCATCTTCCCCTTTTTTTAGTTTTCTTTTTCAGTTGACTAAGAAAACTATTATCATCAGAATTTTTCATTCGCCTACAAAAACAAAAGAAGATTCAATGGAGGGTCCAAGTATGTCTTCTTCACTGACAAATTTATGTTCTAAGACTTAAAATCAAGTGGTTGTCAACAAATTTATGTAATAAGATGAACTACAATGACTACATCATGTGAAAAAATGATGTTCCAGTTAACATCCTAGAATGAAAAGCCAAAACAGTTTGTTTTAATGGCTGAACCAGCTTTTATTCAACTTGGGGCTTTTTCCATTTTTATTTGACATGGGATTGTTTATTCAGAGAAAACCCAAAATTCCTATGTTTGTTAATTTCCTATTTGATCTGGTTTCAGGTAAAAAAAGACAGAAATGGCAAACCAGCTTGGAGTTCTTAATGCGTTGGATGCAGCAAAGACACAATGGTACCATTTCACTACAATTGTGATTGCTGGAATAGGTTTCTTCACTGATGCTTATGACATTTTTTAGTATCTCTCTTATCACAAAATTGCTCGGTCGTATTTACTACTTCGATGCACTTTTTGAAAAGCCTGGAACTTTGCATCCTCATATTGTAGCTGCTATTAATGGTGTGGCCTTTTACCGAACTTTAGCTGGACAGCTTTTCTTTAGTTGGCTTGGTGATAAATTAGGCCGAAAACGAGTTTATGGACTCACCTTGATGCTTATGGTGATCTTTTCCATTGCCTCTGGACTTCCCTTCAGAAAGCCTTCAGATAGTGTAATGGCAACCCTTTGCTTCTTCAAGTTTTGACTTGGTTTTCACATGCTACAGTCATTGCAGTTCATCTTATTATATAAATTTATCGACAACCACTTGATTTTAAGTCTTAGAACATTAATTTGTCGGTGAAGAAGACATACCTGAACCCTCCATTGAATCCTCTTTTATTTTTATAGGTGAATAAAAAATTCTGATGATAATAGCTTTCTTAGTCAACTGAAAAAGAAAACTAAAAAAAAAGTAGATGAATGGTTTTTTAACTAAAATTTAGGGTTTAAAAATTTTAATTAAATAAATTTATTTAATTAAAAATCTATTCTCATTCCATTAGAAAATCCAAGTTGGCACTTAAAATTTAGTTGGACTGCCACGTAGAATTACCGTTAGGGAGATAACGGAACTTAAACGGAAGAGTGATCACTTCGTAACAAAATAATAACATAAGTGACTAAAACGTAACATTTCAAACATAAGTGACTAAAATGTAACCTGAAGCAAACAAAATTGACTATTTTTGTAGTTTACCCAAAAAATATTTATGTTATATATTACTTTTTGAGTTAAAGCTAAAATCATTTAAAGAGTTTAGGTCGGTTCCAGCTCGGCCTTGGTAAGAAGAATTCATTCATGAGAAGAAAATGAAATCACAGACATGATCATCAAGTCAGTATGTAATAGAAAAATGAGTTTAAGCTTGATGGAGGACCCCATCACGATGTTTTACTCTTAATGTTTGATTTTTGAGTTGGTAATTATTTTTCACCAAAAAAATAAAAAATAAAAACATAAGATGAATAGCTCTTTAAAAGGACAGCCTCCTTCAAGTTAATAGGCACAGGGCAAAAGATCAATCCCTTAATAAAAAAAAGGACCCATTCTAATAAAAAAAAGGACCCATGAGAATGGATCCTTTCTCCCTCCTAACAACTAGTTTTTGTAAAGGATACATCCCTCTTACAATTATATATTCTAAACTTAAATACAATTTTCACCCAAAAAGCAAGAATGAAGAAAATTTCATTAACGATTTATTTGTTTTCATCTTTCTCTTGTATTGCATATTTTTGTAGGAGCTCAACTCTATATTTTAGTAGGCTTAAACCCTTATCTAAATAGAAGTGGAGAGGTCCTAGTTCAGCGTTGAGATTGTAATATGTCAATCCAATACTGTATTTTTAGATAGTCTCCTCTAATATTGATTTTTTGCTAATATGTAATACGTGATACATGCAATTTTTCCATTTCTATTCTACCCTAACGTGAAGATGCAAAGTGTTATGTTTGTCGAAGATCTAAAGGTGAAAGGCAAAAGCATATAAGATAAAAGGTTAACAATAATATAATATATATACATATATATATTTATCTTTGGCAATAGACCAAATATTGATTTCAAAAGAGAATGATGGCCAAGCAAATTTAACCTAATTTGAGAATGAAAAAAACAAAACTTACATTAAAAAACAATTTAAAAATAAGTGGAACTTGGCATGAAGAAACTCAAAAGGAAAAATAGTAAGTAGAATCCTATAAAAGAAATAGTAATGTTTTTAAGGAAAGAACTGAGTAAAACATTAAAATTATAGAATCGTTTACAAGGACACAAGCTGATTCAAAGATGAAAGATTTGATTTTTTATATCTAAAATACTTAAAAACTTATATTAAATTATTTGGATATCATTCAAACAAACAAATATTTAATATTAATCTAAAATCAGCCTCAAGTTTGTCCATTTGGTATGACATGCATTATAGAAGCAAGTTCCCTATGTTGGACATCCTCCAAATACCCTTTCCCTCTTTTACCACTTACCACCAACCACAATGGACAGATTTTAAGCCGCAATCTCCAACACCTCAGTTCACATAGTGATGCTCAATTTCTTTCAACTTACTAAACCCATGTTCGACCACCAAATTCCTAAACCTGCTACTTATTTTAATGGAACAAACTAGAAAGCACCAAAATGACAACATAAAGAATAAATTCCTTAGATCATCCTGACATGGATTTGATGCTTCTAATTACACATCAGGTTCTGAAAACAGTCTGATTGAACAGTAACAACCTATGAACTTCAGCCTCAATTAGTATACACAAATGGCAGGCACTGAACTCGATAATATGAATACTACACCCACTCCCAAATGATAATTAACTTGTTTTACTTAAAAATTGCAGCTACATATTACCAAAACCTCAATTGCAATTCAAAAAGTAGCCATCATCTATGTTGAATCAAAAACAAAATCATAAGAGAGCATAATTTTAACCAAAAGCCTAACAAATTACAACTTGAGAAAACAGAGATTAAACAATATGACCATGTAATTCTTGTAAGATAATAAAATCCTTCATAGTAGCCAAACACAACAGAGAGGGAATTCTAAATTTAAAACATCACAACAAAAAGTGTAGCCCAAACACAAGCGTTGTAAAAAAAAAAAGCACTTATCTCACTCAATCCCGATTTTTAAGCCTCTCAAGGCGCTGATTCAACTGCTCGACCTTAACAACAAGGCCAGTAACAGAGTAAAGAAGCCAATAGAAAAGGAGAGCGGCGGCTATGAGAAGCGCGTTGCGTTGGCTCTTCATAATGGATTTCTGGTGACGGAGATGCTCGGAAGGAGTACAAGAATCGCCCTCACAGCTAGGCCGTGTCTCGTATTTCCAGTAAATATCCATCAGAAGGAAGAGGCAAAACGGGACCACCGACAAGAAGGGTTTGAGGAGGCCACGAGTGACGGCGATCAAGCCCTTACGGAGACCGTCGAGGCCAGGTAGCGTGAGGAGGAGAACCATGATGGCTTCTGCACCCGCGGCGTAGCCAAGCACTACCCATTCTAGCGCCATTTTCAGTTTGGGGGGGATTAGATCTGATATGGAGGAAGCGGAGGTGGCTTTAGGGGTTGGGCGGTTTAGAATGTTCTTTGCTTTGCCTCGGGGGAGGTGGGCAGAAATGGAGAAAGGAGGGACAGGTGGAGTGTTGTGGCATTGTGTGTGAGGAGCAATAACACATGGCTGCTTAATAAGGATTTGGGGTTTTATAAGATTCGGATTATTAGGCCCAATTCAAGTTCAAAGGTTAAGGATTTGGGCCCTTTTAAAGACTTGCCAAGTGTACCATATTTAAAGGAAGAAATACTGGATTCAAGTCAATAACTTTTGGATTTATAGTTGACGTAAATGTGGGTGAACAAATACATATAATAAAAGGAAACACTAACACTGCTTTGGAGTCAAGCTCAAATCCTATGTTTTTAATCCAAGCAAAACGCTATTGATTCAACAAGCTGAGCATCCAAATGCCCTGTCAAGTGGCTCCTTCTGCCACAAAACCCGCATCTTGGCGAACGTGAAAGCTGCAAAAAATCATCAGCAAAAGCAATAAGATGATCATGATTGAAGTCTTTGTGTTGCCATACCCATAGAGAGGTGAGGAGTCAATTCCTAGCGCCACCGAATCTCCCATCAAAGCAACCTATTATAAAACCAGAGAGAGATTGATTGTCAACACAGACAGAAAGCTTGTCCCATATCGATCTTGCCTTAAAGCAATGCAATAGTACGTGCTCAATATCCTCCGGCAACCTGTACCGCTCACATGGATACCCTTCCAATCAAGCAACACATCGCACGTGATAAAACTTGTCAAACACCTCCAGCGAAAATCTTTCACCTTAGGAGGCAAGTCACAATTCCAAATGCTTTGCCAACACCCCGTAACAGACAGATTCGGAACAGCAGTAAGCTATTAACATCCACCCTATAGCCCGACTTCACACTCTACTCATCCCATTAGAAGGTTTGAAATACTAAGCGGAAGCTTTAAACTTCTGTCCACATCTGAAGGTGCAAAGATTCCTCTGATAACAACATCTCAAGCCGTTCCATCAAATTTGCAGGGGTGAGATATGCATGTAAAGAAGGACGACTAGCATGATAGAAGAAGATATGCATGTAAAGCAACAGGGTGAATAAAAGTTGTGATTTAATTCATACTTACGATTTTCCCAATTTCAATTAAATCTTTATATATATATAAACCAAAAATAAACATACTTTTACGTGGAGGACCTAATTTTTGACGTATAAATAGCTTAAAGTTTTGTCATGTATTATATCATTTAATTTTAGGGTAAACTAACAAAATAATCACTTTTGTTTACCTCATATTACATTTTATTCACTTATGTTTGAAATGTTACGTTTTAGTCCCTTACGTTAACGCATTGTGACATTTTAGTCACTGAGCCATTAATTGCCATTAATGGTGTAACGGTAAGCTAATGTAGCACGTTAAATCATCATTTCAAATAAAAATTTTAGGTCAAATTATACAATTGGTCCCCATATTCTTTCATTTTGAGCAAATTTAATTTTTTTTCTTTTATGTTCTTTTAACTTTCTTTTTTTTTCTTTATTTTTCATTCTCTTCTGCTTCTCCCTTTGTTTTCCTCCCTTCTCCATCTCTTTTAACTTAGTTTTTCTATGTTTTCCATTTGTTAAAACTAGTCCCTATACTTTTATTTTTTTGAACAATTTAATTTTTTCTTTTTATTTCTTTATTATCTTTTTCTTCTTCTCCTTTAGTTTTAACAAATAGAAAACATAGAAAAACTATATTAAAAGAGATGAAGAAGGGAGGAAAACAAAGGAAGAAGTTGAAGTGAATGAAAAAAAAAGGAAAGTTAAAAGAACATAAAAGAAAAAAATAAATTGCTCAAAACGAAAAGTGTGAGGACCAATTGTATAATTTAACATAAAATTTTTAGTTGAAATGATGATTTAACATGTCACGTCAGCTTACCGTTACACCGTTAATGGCAATTAATGGCTCAATGACTAAAATGTTACAACACATTAACATAAGTGACTAAAATGTAACTTGAGGTAAACAAAAGTGTCTATTTTGGTAGTTTACCCTTAATTTTATATGTTTTTTCTTTCAAGAAACAATTATACGGTTATATGAAAATTGTTTGATATATATTAATATCTTTTTGAATTAGCATCTATAGATTTATAACTTATCATTATTTACCAACAATCATTAACTTTTTTCCATAAAAACTCTTTTATCTTAGGGATAAATATCAATTTTATGTGCACACTTTAATTTAACTTTGATTTGGTGTAATTATACACATGAAACTTGAATTCTGGTTCATATCACATTTAAAAAAAATGAAAGATTAATATAATTGCTTGCGTATGCAATATATCAACATGAAATGGTGCTAATTCGATAATGTTGTTAGTGATTTGTAAAAATTTCATATATAAAATCGCATAAAACCAAAGTTCATATATGATGTTGCACATTGAATCAAAATTCATGTATAGTTTTGATATTTATCTTTATATATGAAAATTAGTGATGTGTGATGTATGTATAGTTTAATTTAGTTTGACATTTTAATTGATTTACCATTTAATTCACAAATGAAAATACGAAGACAATGGTGTGATTTCTTTATAAAGGTTAAAATACCGACTATGAATTTGTATATGCTATCACACAAATTTTCAAATTATTCTTTCAATTAATTTCAAAAAATCAATTGTATGATTTTTTTTATTTAAATTTCAACTATCAATTAGACATAACCAATTTAATCTATTTATATTAATATTTATACTATTGCCATATAAAATCATATTTACAAAATTCCTTTTAAAATATTTTCAAGACTTTCAAATACTCAAAATCTTGTTGCTCTTTATCATTTTTGAGATAACCTACAAGCATTTTCAGGCCTAAGATCGATCCCTGCTAAGGTAGGATTGGTCATCTAATAACTTTTTGTAGAAGGGCAAGACATTGATCCTCCGACTGATTCCCCTTTTGTAAATGGCTAGTTGTTTTTTATTATTCTCTTTGTGGAACAATACTTTAATGCTTTAAATGATTAGAAATCAATGAGAGAATGTAAATAAAAGTCTCCTAACATTAAAAAGAAGACAAGAAACAAAGTTAAAAATATCAAAGAGCAAATATTCAAAGATTTCATCTTTTATTCTTCTTATATTCAAATTTCATTTGTAATTACTCATTGGGTTGAGTTCTTAGCATTTGTGCAAGTGTTTAGTTTGATTCAAAAGTGTTTACTCTTGCAAACCAATACTTTTGAGGAAGCCATTTATTGTTTGCTATTTTATTTCCTTTATTTTTTAGATTACTTAATATTAGTGGGTAGAAAATTTTAAGGGCATTTTAGAGGTTATATCTTTCCCTTCAAAAGATACGATGTTTACAAAAGTTATACCTTGCCCTTTAAAGTATCGATTCAAATAGAGTGAATTTGAAAAAATTTTAGCAAAGAAAAGGCAATTGAGATTGAACCACTATAAATATTAGTCTCTATTGATTTATGATCTTCTTAGATTTTTATTTAAGATTTCTTGGTTCTATTAAGCTTTTAGTTGGTATCAAAGCTAGAACTTTAGTGATGGTTTTGCAACCAAGCGAAAAGATCCACAAGAAGCTCAAAATGAAAATAAAAAAAACAAGAAGTTACTTGCATGGAGGAAGTTTATCTCATGGCCTTTGAGTCAAATTCAATTATGTTAGGAGAAGGCCACTTATTAATGAGATCACGATTCTTCACTGGTATCAACTATCTTTTTAGAGGACTAAATGAAGCTATTCATCCAAACTAATGATATGAAGTGTGGAGAGTCATAAAAAATGGACCCTCAATCCCAAGAAAAGAGTATTAGACTCTATTGTGCCAAAAGAAGAAGATGAATAGGATGAAGTTGATACGAAGATAGCTTAGCTAAATGCAAAAGCTATGTATACTCTATTTGGTGCTACTAGACCAAATGAGTACAATAAAGTCTCTTTGTAACGATGCCAAAGAGATATTTTGCTCATGAAGGCACAAGTAGAGTTTAAGAGTTAAAGATAAGTCACATTGGATTATAAGCTGTTAAAGGTAAAGTTGGATAAAGGGATTAAAGACATGTCTAATAGATTCATTGACATTATCAATGTTCTTAAAGCTTATGGGAAAAATTATACCAACAAAGAATGAAAACGATGCTCAACAATCTTTCAAAATCTTGAAAGGCAAAAGTAATGGTTTTTGAAGAATCAAAAAATTTGGACAAGATCTCCCTTGATGAGCTAATTAGTTCTCTACTCATGAGATGAAGATTAATCACAAGCAAGAGGCCAAAGAAGCTCCAAAAACTATTGGTAAAGCCTTCAAATCAACAACTCAAAAGGAAGATGATGATGACTCTAATGAATAAGCAAATGAGGATGGAGGCATGGCCTAATTGATGTGCACATTATTTAAACATCGACATTTTAATTTATATGGATGCTACATTAACACCAACTTCTAGCCGTTAAGGGTTTAACTATCACGTTATCTTTTTCATCCAAAAATGAATAATTTGAATAAAATTGCAACAATAAGGGTGCAATAGAAAAAAGAAATCAAGGTGCAATTTGAAAAATGGATAAATATTAAGGTAAAATTTACAATCAAGCCTTTGTAATATTATATAAAATGTAAGACATTCAAAAAAAAATATTGATACATACTTGATGCTAATTTTTTTTTATTTATCAAAATTTATTAATCTATTTTACATAAAAAATTATATTTGTACAAAGCTTATTAGTAATATTATAATTGTATATTTGAATATCTATGTATCGTATGGGTTTCAAAGTAGTCAGTTATTATGATCAAATTGATTATATGATCGGCTAGAATAGATTAAATCGATTGGTGGTTGGTTAATTAAAACCTATGGGATATAAATGAGTTTTTGTGAGAAAAAGAAAGGAAAAGGGAGAAATTGTGAGATATAAAGCGTGTTTGGTAGCACAGGATTTTCACAAAGACCTAGTATTGATTATAAAGAGACATACCCTCCTCTTGTGGATGCAACTACTTTTAGGTTCTTAATTAGTCTGACAATAAGAGAAGACTTGATTTACGCCTAATGGGTGTAGTTACAGCCTATTTGTATGACCCACTTGATAATAACATTTACATGAAACTCTTAGAAGGTTTTAAACTGCCAGAAGAAGCTAATTCATGTTCTCAAGAACATTACTCAATCATATTATACAGATCTCTTTATGGATTGAAACAATATGGGCACATGTGGTATAATCGCCTTAGTGAGTACTTATTGAGGGAAGGCTATAAGAATGATCTTATTTCCGCGTGCATTCTTATAAATAGGTTTGGATCATGATTTGTTATAATTGTTGTGTATGTTGATAATTAAAATATCATTAGGATTCCTAAAGAGATTTTAGTGATAATGGAGTGTTTAAAAAAAGAATTTGAAATGAAAGACCTTGGAAAGACAAGATTTTGTTTAAGGTTACAAATTGAGCACCTAAAGAATAGAATCCTTGTGCATTAAACACACATCTGTTGAGCACCCTAATGGTTGTTAGGTCACTTGATGTAAATAAAGACCTTTTCCGTCCTTAGGAAGATGATGAAGATTTTCTTGGTCCTGAAGTACCATATTTAAATGCTATTGGTGCATTGATGTATCTTGCTAGTCATACACGACCTGATATATCATTTGCTGTAACTTATTAGCAAGATTTGGATATTGTCCAACCCGAAGACATTGGTACAAGAGATATAGGTTTGTTCTTCCCTAACCTACCCAAAACAAATTTGGTTAGTTTTGCAGATGCAGGGTACTAATCTGATCCTCACAATGGTCGATCACAAACTGGTTATGTTTTCACATATGGTGGTACTGCAATTTCTTGGCGCTCTATGAAACAAACAATTGTTGCTACTTCTTCTAATCATGCTGAGATTTTGGCAATCCATGAGGCTAGTCGTGAATGTGTGTGGCTAAGGCCTATAATTCATCACATATGAAAAGATTGTGGTTAATTAATGCTCTGAAAAAGAAGCTCCAACAATCTTATATGAAGATAATACAACTTGCATTGCACAACTTAAAGAATGATATGTTAAGGGTGATAGAACAAAACATATATCACCAAAAATTTTCTTCACTCATGAACAGATTCGTTCAAGTGAGAATTTGACAAATCTTTTTACTAAGGCGCTCCCTATTGCTGCGTTTGAGAAGTTAATTTTAAACATTAGATTACCTTGTCTCAAAGATCTTAAGTGATACTTGCGTGAGGGGGAATAAATTTGTACTACATTTTTTGTTGTTGTGATATACTATGTATCAAAGGATTGTGTACTATGTTTTCCTTCATTAGGTTTTTGTCTCACAGGGTTTTTACTAGTAAGATTTTTAATGAGGCATATACTTTATACAATGAACATCCAAAGAGGAGTGTTATGAATGCTATTCAGTAGATGTTCAACATTTCACCTTTCATCTCCTCGTAACCCTTTTCCTATTTATGTATTAGAAAATGAGGAGTCTAATCTCCCTATATATTACTTGTAATGATGATAAAAAATAAGAGAATGCAATAGAAATCGTCATATTCTCATATCCATCTTTTACCTATTATTATTGTTTATAACATATATCATATTTTATGTATTTATTCGCATACTATTCATTAAAGTCAGGAATAAGCTTGTGTAAAGGAAAGATCATAAAACTAGCCTTCTGTTTTCAATAAAAGAAAAGAAAAAGGTTTGCGTGGGGGACTGAAAAAGAACAAGTTTTCAGAAACTTCACATCACATGTTTAAAGTTACACTCTCTTTGTTACTTTGCGGTGATGACTGATAAATGATTAACCCATAACTTACTGCTGTGCTATCATATTTGATAGATTACGTTCTATGCTGCAAACCCCAAATGATGTTCATCACATTCTTTAACATACAATTGGAAAACTTTTTGCCTTTCCTCACCTTTCATTTACCTTTCTTCCTTTTTCTTTTTTCGACTCCCTTTATTAAAGCTACTCATTATCGAATTTTATAAAGTTCCTTAACAAATGTCCTAAAGATACCCTTTCTGAAATATTTATATCTTAAAGAACAATGAAAAACATTCTTGCAACATTTGTGGGCAAAATTCACTGTTTTGACCAAAATTGAACAAATATATATATATATAAATTGTAATACAGAAGTGTTCACTAATTATAGACTCAGAAACAAGCTTAAGATATGATTGAAGTTTTGGGCTTTAATGTTCATCTTCTTTACATACATTTGTTTGCATAAACATCTTTTCTATCAACACCTTTTTTAATCTTGAGAGGAAGTAAGCAAAAACAAGTTTATTTAACCACCTGCAAAATGAGAGGAATTGGAGAAAAGAAATTAAACTTGGGATTTTTGTAAAACCAATAAAAAATAAATGAAAGAAAAGCAAATAATAAATTTAATTTGATTACCTTTGCTATCTTTTTCACACGCTTTAGACAAGGCTGATACAAATACTATGATCAAGGCAATTCCAGCAATGAGTCCAATTAGAATTGCTAATGTCTTTGCAATCTCATCATCATCGTTATCTGTATCTACATTCCACCCAGAGCACAATGTAAGAAAACATTAGAATTTGTTTTAATTTTTTCATATTATATATTAATTTAAAAAAGAATCACCTTTTAGGTGAGAACATTGGATTCTTTCTTAATTTCAAATGGGACCTTAATTCAAAAGTAGGACCACATTGGCCTAAATTGCATGCAAACATAAACTACTATCAACTATGAAGGTGCTTTTAACATGTTAGCTATCTCCCCACGAGTAGTCAAACAATATATATGTATCAAAACTATTGGTCTTTCATTTCCGTTTACTTTTACCACATATTTGACCACATTCAGCACAACAAAGTAATACTAGTTGTGATAAATGTGCAAAGTTAAAGGACTTTTTCTCTAAATCTGCATTCATTTATGTATCACTAAATCCTTTCCATCATTTACACGGAATAATTCCAATTAATGAATTATATGAAAAAATAAATAAAATAATTGATATTGAATGTATTTACTACATTCCATCAACTTACTCAATCACCCTTATATGAATTAGCTAAACTTTTGTTAAAGTTAATACAAGCATCTTGAATAATTTGGACCTACCAAGGATAAAACCATGCAATTCACATGGCATGAGAAGGAAAATCCAAATATGAAAAAAAATAATATAATCGGTTATGGTAAATTTCATGCAAATTCATATTTAATTAAGCAAATAGGGACGGCGAAACCGCTTACCGTCTCCGCCGTGGGAGTGGTCTCCGCCTTGGGAGTAGCGGGCGTAGCACTTAGCCAAATACATGTCACCCCACTTGGATGCCCCACAGTCTGTTTTGAGCCGTCCGATTGCCTCTGATAAGCAATCTTGGCACTCGGTCGGACTCAAATCCCCTACACACTGTGCCACACCTCGTAAATCCCCTGACTCGGCAACCCGAAACGGCTTGTATGTCCCGTCACTCGCTCCCAAGAAATCCAACACCGTATCACGCCGAGCCAACGCGTCGGAGTCAGTCGAGATCAACGGCCCACATCTTTTCACCACCACACTCTTGTCCTCCACGCCCAAGAACGTTGCGTTATCGTATTTAACGAAACACCCTTCGAGTTGCAACCCGCCACCCGTGGAGTCAAGGCAAAGAGTGCCGAGTTGACTCACCGCTTTAGCAACACAGCGGCCACAGTCACCGTTTTCGAGGTCGCCGCGGCACTGGAAGAGGCCGTAGACGGTGTCCTGAGAGGCTGAGATGGTGAAGTTGTTGTAAGAGGTGAACATGGCTGAGTTGACTAGGGAAGTGAGGATGGAGTTGACGTTATATTCATAAGGGGAGCCTGAAATGAACTTGAGCTGGGAACACCCACCGAAAACGAAGGTATCAGTGGCTGAGTTTGATGGGGTAACCAAGAATATTGATATCGTAACGAGAAGAAGAAGAAGAAGAAAAGGGAAAAACGAGGCCCTTTTCGTAGGTAAAGCCATGGAAGGTGAAGAGTGAGAGAGAATTGAAGGAGGATATGGAAGGCAGAGTGAGAGATGGCTTAAAGAAGCGGCTACCACTAGCAATGTATGGAAACCCGATTATTGCTTTGTTGGAAATTTACGTAAAGAAATGGAAGACACTAGCTTCACATTCAGTCTTTTTCCTACTCTACATTTTATAATTCAAATTATAGGAAAATAAGTAATTTTTTAATTACTTATATTCTTTAGAGATTAAAACATTCTCTCTCTCTCTCTCTTTTTTAACCTTTTTCTAATTGGTGGAGGAGATTACAGTAGTAAAAAGTTTTCCTTTTTATTGGACTTAAAATACTTTTGATATTATTTTAATTTTATAATTATAATTTAATTTATTTAATTTTTTATATTATGCTTACAACTACTCAATCGACAATTTTTATTTAATTGACTTACTTTTAAAATTTTAAATCATATAATAATTACTTTATTAAAATTATGTAATATTAATGTATCAAATATTAATTCTTATATAAATATTATATTAATAGTTAGTAATATTTTAAGATTAAGACTTAAGTTTGAATCTTATCATATACAATTGTATTGTGTGAATTTCTATCTTGCTTTATGCTTGAGTTATTTTTCTTTCAATTCTTTATCCGTACTTTATTCAATTGATTTTACATGCCATTATAATTATCAAACATGTATTTATATTTATACTTGAAACCTTAAAAAAAGTTATTAAGTAGTATAAAATTTGTTGCAAAATGACATAATATTTGGGTTAGGAAAATGTGGAAGATTGTTGGTGAGGTTTAAAGTGTGATTGAGGGACCGGTAAATGGTTGACCATATATATCACATTAAAGGATGGTGGGGGACTATGTTCTGCCACCCACATTTTATATAATAATTTATATTTTGGATACATACCATATAATTGATCTTTCAAAATCATTCTTACAAATTAATTAGCTGGTTAAATCTTCCAAGGGATTAGTTTAAGGAATATAAGGATGGGGTTAAATCAATCATCTTTACTCCCATCCATCCTATTCAAACGTTAGGATTCTTCTTTGCTGTTCTAGAAATTTTATGTATGAGAAAAAACTATTTCTAGAAGTTTGTATTTGGGATAAATGTCTATTTAAATATATAAAATAGATATGATTTTTAATAGATGACGTGCTCGTTTTACGGTATATGTTTGAGATTCATAGTTATCCTTCTTAATAATAATTTAAAGAGAAAAATTCAACTCAATTGATTATGATAAAAGTATCTTTTACTTTATAAAGTAAATTATATATGTGAAGGTATTTCTATCATTTTATATAAAAAATATTCACACATAATAAAATTTGAACCCAAACTTTTATAATTTTAAATATTTAAACTTAATCATTCAACTGAAATATCATTTATTATTTATATAATTTTTTATAATAAATTTTAATTTTTACTCGGTGTCGTAATCAAATATACGATTAAACACTTAGTAGGATGATAGAACAAAATTAGTTCTTTTTTGTAGAGCAAGATGTTCCTTTATTTAGTGACAAGACATTGTAACCATCTTCCATTTAGGGTGACTTTGCATATAGCTAGCCATTTTTTTGTTCTAGAAAAAAGGCACAAATTAAAGCAAAAGTAGGATATAGGGTTCTACTGATTACAACAATAAATGAAGTGGGTGGTACAGAAACTAGAAAGAAAAAAAAAAAAGGAGATTAGATTTAACAAGGTCCAAAATCCTTTTTATGATTAAATCTTAACAAGCAATAGAGTTTTTTTAGCTAATATTTCCATTCCACTAACTTTATTGACCTACCTATTGAAAATATAAAATAATTGTTCATCACAAATAAAGGTGTCCTCAAATGAGTTGGGGTGATGGAGTCAAGGTCTAATTTTAAAGTTTAGATTTGAGCTCCATTCATCTCATCCAAAAAAATTAAAAAATTATATTAATATTTTATAATTAAATTTAATAAGAATAATTTTTAAAAAAAAAAGTTAAGTTTTTGTCCAAATGAATCTAATCAATCGAGTTGGAATTGATACTCTAAAACATATTAAATTTTGGGAAGACCATCTCTCGTTCAAATTTAATCATGGGACTCAATAAATGATAATGGTTTAAAAATTTAAAAATTTGTCACAAAACATATAGAGTTTAATTAATTTAGTTTTTAAAAGTAGACTCTTGTTATATATAGCAAGGTCCTACTTATACTAGCTTTACATATACATTATAACTTATTATACAACGGATAAATATAAAATTTACACATAAATTTTAATTTAATATGCAATATGATGTACGGATTTTAATTTATCATAATTATATATATAACTGTAACATCCTATATTTGGTTCGGTCACTAGATTCGAGCTACAAGATATTATGAAAGATAATAGAAGAAATACATGTAAATCCGACATTTAGCAATAAAAAGTTCATTAAAGATTCATAAATCAAGTATGCAATGATTTACACATCAACTGAGTCCCAAATGAGCTTACGAAAGCTCTCAAAACATCCCGAAAATAAATAGGGACTTAATTGTAAACTTAACAAAATTTATGAAAATTTTAGTAAATAGTTACACGACCATGTGGTGCTAAACCACACAGTAGTGTACTTCAACCATTTGCATGACTAATGCCGTGGATTGCAGGGTCACATGACCATGTTGTCAAGCCGTGTAATAAATTGTGGTTGTGTGGACCTAATTGTAAAAATTTGCAAACATTCACACAGCTATGTGGTTGGGCCGCGTGAGAGACTGAGATCGTGTCAACATTCATGCATCTAAATTACCACTGGCACACGAACGTGTCAACCAACCATATTAGACACACAACCATTTGGCAAACGGTGTGTGCAGGAAAAGACACCTAATGTACAATTTAGCTCAACCTTACACAAGGACCTATAATGAATTCCTTTACTAACATCAACACTTGCTCAAATATGCAAATTTCATGCCCAAAATATAACTTATAAAGCATTCCTAAATGTCTAACCAATATGTCACAATAGGCACCGCAATCAACTAAATTATATCAATCCATTCACTTATAATTTATGCACTCATCCAATTATCACATTCTAAATCACTTAGCACACATTCGAGCTAGTCATACACATCTTCATATCATACGAGCATAAGTATAGTTCAACTTATCGAAACAATCCCATAAATTTGCTTTAAAACAATACCCAAATAAACATACCGAAATGGGCAAGTTCATAAATTTGAACACCAAACACATATATATTTATAACACACCTATTACATGCTACTGATAATCGAACCAAGATGAACTAAGGATTACCAACAGAGACACTGGACAGTGTGAGCTTTGAAAGTGATCCGATAACCAAGTTTCGCAAAGATATAACTACAAAAGACAAAAAAAAAGGGGGTAAGCATTGACATACTTAGTAAATTCATAGGTACTTAGACAAAACTCTTACTTCAATTTACAATTAAGTAAATAGATATAACCAATTTAATACGATTTCCTGTCAAAACATTTACAACAACAAGGTGAGCATTTCATGTATCAATCGTATAATCTCTCAATCAATCAGTACGACATATTTTCGTATCATTCAATAGGAAAGATCCAACATATGAATCATATTAACCAATTGATCATACCAATTCATATTCACAATCAAATACCATTTCTTTTAAACATATAGTCCTGTCACCACATATCACATTTATAAAGCGAGCATTTCATACACATAAACTATAAACTTTCCAATCATTTCGATATCACTTCCAAACAATTTTTAAACACATACTCCACATTCATTCAATTTCATCAGCTAACATTTTAATAGTCGTACAAAAATATCATTTCCAAGCAACTCATGAAATTAATCAATACACTTTCTTTTAACAATTAGCTAGATGAACTATATAAAAATAATTAGGATACCTAGTTATCCACCTTAAACATGCCAGAAATCTCAAACGAGCTAATCCAACCAAAAACACGCCTTGGAACTGATGCTAAGCCTAAAGGCTACACATCCTCCCCCAGAAACACACTTGAATCACTATAAATGTAACTCGGTAATCCGCAACAAATGATGGATTTCGGTACGTTTAGTGAACATATAAACATATCATTTGTCATCATCACATCTCATATCAAACCCGTAAAACGCGCAATATAACCCTGTTGGCATCCAATAGTATCCTAATTGTTTATTGTGTTCAACTGGGCATTTAAACAATATTTGTAATATTTATAAACAAAAACACTTCCATGTTATCAGTACACATGTTGTAAACAAGTCACATTCATTCTGAATTCATATGAATCATGTTTCACCAGAATTCAACATTTCTCACGTAAGTCCTTACTCACCTTAACATTAGTTTATAACATTTCAATTCCAACTCACAATATTAATAACATATATATTCGAAATTCAACATCAACAATATGTATATATACATTTCAATACACTATGACCTTACCTAATGTATTCGGATAACAAGTTGATTTGTAGGGACTATTTTGCAATTTTCTATTTTTTTATTTTCTTCCGTATGATTCAATCCTTGATCTATATAATAATTCATTTCACATTATCAGATTTTAACACTTCAAACCATCTAAATTCATGATATAATATATTTTATTCATTTTGCATAATTTTCCTAAAATTTTACATTTCATTCAATTTAATCCCTAAAGCTTAAATTGTTATATCTTTCAAATTCAAGCTTTGATGTTCAATCCAATTAAAAATTTGTCACTGTACAGCCCCCTAAAAATAAAAATTTTAGAAATTTCATGAAAAATTTTACATTATTATAATTTGGTCCTTATACACAAAACTAACAAAATTTACTTAACAAATTAGTCCCTATTCACAACTAAGCTCACAAGCATACCGTTAAACATCAAAAGCATCAATTTTCATCAATGAAAACATTTTAAAACTTTAATAGTTTTGAAAACTGAGATATGGGTTAGTTGGATGTAGTTGCAACAATCTCAAAAACATAAAAATTACTAAGAACAGGCTTAGAATGGACTTATATGCAAGATAAAAAAAAGTTGGCCAAACCTTAGAGTTTCAATAATGGTTTTCTAATGTTTCTCTTTTCGGTGGAAAGTCTAAATGAAGACGATGATGTTTATATTTTATTATTTTAACCATTACTAATATTATTATAACATGATTTAACATAAAATAATTAAGGAAAATAAGCACTAACCGCAAAAAAGTTAAATTGCTACATTAGACCTTTAATAATTATTAATTAAACATTTTATTTCACAAAAATCAAACTTTTATGGTTTTTACGATTTAATCCTTGTATTCTAAATAACCATCCGATCATTAATATTGTCGGACCAAAATTCAATTCACTTTTATAATAACCTTGTAAATATTCAATAATAATATTTATGAGCTTGATTTGTGAAAATGAGGTCCAAATACCTTATTTTCCAAAACCACTAACTTTTAGTATGCACCACTTGTACATTGATTAATTGACCAATTAATAAAATCTTTTAAATCACCATTCACTATTCCATTATATCTAAGTCATAAATATTAATTAAATATATCTATAGATTCTCTTATCGGAATTGTGGTCCCAAAATCACTATTTTCGATACCACTAAAAAAAAGGGTCATGTATTAATAGTATAATCTCTCAATCAATCAGTACGACATATTTTCGTATCATTCAATAGGAAAGATCCAACATATGAATCATATTAACCAATTGATCGTACCAATTCATATTCACAATCAAATACCATTTCTTTTAAACATATAGTCCTATCACCACATATCACATTTATAAAACGAACGTTTCATACATATAAAATATAAACTTTACAATCATTTTTATATCACTTTCAAACACATACTCGTCATTCATTCAATTCCATCAGGTAACATTTCAATAGTCGTACAAACATATCATTTCCAAGCAACTTATGAAGCCAATCAATATACTTTCTTTTACCACTTAGCCTGATGAACTATAGAAAAATAATTTGGGTACTCAGCTATCTACCCTAAACACTACAAAATGCTCAAATGAGCTAATCCAACCAAGAACATGCCTAGCTCGAAGGCTACATCCCTCCAAAAACACATCTGGGCTGTAACATGCCAAAAACGACCATTTGATATGATCTAAGCTTGATATGTCACTACTCAAAATTAGACTAACTTTTAGTAAAACAATTTGGTGGAAGCTTTATAAAATTATTACAAAGTTTTAAATATAAACATATGATAGTTGTGGTTTTCCTGTAGTTTGAAATAACGTTCGAGCCATTTGGGTATAAGTTCAAATATAATAACTTCATTAAACAGAATGCAAAAATTCAAATCCAAACATTGATACTTAATAAAAATCTTGTAAAAATATATTTTTGTCAAAATATAAGTTCCTTATACAATACATTTCCAAAATACATTTATACGCCACTTCTAGAAGTCATGCATGATACAGAACAAAACAATCAACTCACAAAAGCAACAACACTATGGCGTAGTTCTTTTAACAAAGTCTTTCTTAAGTCTACAAGCTTGAGAAGGAAAAGGTAACTGTGTAAGTTCAAATGAACTTAGTGAGTTCCAAGAAGAAATCATACATAACATTACTTACAACACAACTGAACCTTTCAGAGACATTTACACACGATGAACATAGTAAACCCAATGGCGTATACAGAACACAGATAGATTGAGTACGCCAACTCACTTAACACATGGGCGTATATTGTACACCATTTAATATATATAATTTAGACAACTCATCATGCCAGGCACGTACCCAGAATTCAGAATTAGAAGCATATCATACATTCTCATTTTCATACATTTACCCCTTCAACACCTTATATCATTTTCATTCAAAATAGCATGTTTTATTGTGATCTGCCAATCCGATTTGCAATATAGTTGCCCTACCGAAGGCTACACAAACATATCTCTTCTTCTTCATCACCATAGGTCAGATCATTTCATACATGTCAAAAGCAGATGGTAGTGGCTTAAGCATGAAGAATGATGCTTACTTTATATCATAGATAGACTGAACTCAAACTGATGACTTTGGATTACCATTATCCACATATACACCTTTCATCCATTACAAAGGAGGATTACTTACCTTACACTAATTATATAAACAAGAAATTTACAACATATGGAAGTAAGAAAAATTTCACCAGAAATTCTAACACAATATACAAAGCGGGCCCTTTGCCTTTATCATTTGGACCCTTGTTAGCTTCTTGAGCTAAAATAAAGATATTTATGTATATTAGATATTCAAATTATCAAATCTGAACATGCATGCAAGAATTGACAACAATCAATCCAAAATTAGGAAGCTTCCTTCCTCACACACCATTCTAACATTTATGCATACAGTACGAAAAACACAATAATTACTTCAGTGATAACCTAAGGGTTCATTATTAATTACCAGTGAGCTAGATACTACGAACCTTCACTTTGAAGAAGTTCTCTAGACTTAAGTTTTTCAAAGACTTTCAGAGGAAATCAAGAAAGAAGAAGAAGAAGAAGAAGAAGAAGAAGAAGAAGAAGAATAAGAAGAATAAGAGAAGTAGAAGAAGAAGAAAAAGTAAAAGTAAAAGTAAAAGGTATTCAGAAAGATCTCCGTTATCCTTATATACTTAAGAATGGAGACAATGATTAGTGAAAAACTCAAAAAATTCCACTAACTCTCTTAATTCACGTGATTAAGTGCACTTAACAAAATTTAGGTTTTATCATCTACAATAGTCTAGTTCTATTCTAACTAAACTTCAACTTGACTAACTAAATCACCATACAAAGATAATAAACAAATCTAAAAAACTGCAAACTTAACAAGTTCGCCCAAAACTTCTAGGTTGGATAGATACTTAACAAAAGAGTCCACCAAAACTTAGAGCTTGCCAAACTAGGATTTCGTCACATGGCGTAGTACATAGAATTCTATGCTTAGACGGAACAAATACTTTGCTTACTCAAATCTATCATTAATTTACCATCTATACGCCAAACAGTAACCAAATACGAAGACTTCGTTAGGCGAACTGTTTCATGGGCACTAAGTACTAAGCCCAAAGGCTACACATCCTTCCCCAAAAACACGCCTCAATCACTATAAATGTAACTCGGTAATCTGAAACATATGTTGGATTCAGGTACATTCAATGAACATATAAGCATACCATCTGTCATAATCACATCTCATATCAAACTCATACAACACACGATATAACCCTATTGGCATGTCAATCGTATCCTAATCGTTTACTACGTTCAATCGAGAATTTAAATAGGATTCATAATATTTATAAATCAAGGGCACTTCCATGTTCTTAGTATACATGATGTAAACAAGTCACATTCATTCTTAATCCATATGAATCATGTTTCACCGATATTCAACATTTCTCAATTAAGTCCTTACTCATCTTAACATTAGTTTATAACATTTCAATTCCAATTTACAATATTAATAACATATATATATGAAATTCAATAGCAACAATATGTATATATGCATTGCAATACACTATGAACTTACCTAATGTATTCAGATAACAAGTTGATTTGTAAGGACTATTCTACAATTTTCTATTTTTCTTAATTTTCCTCTGTACGATTCAATCCTTGATCTATATAATAATTCATTTCACATTATTAGTTTTTAACACTTTAAACCATCTAAATTCATGAATATAATATCTTTTATTCATTTTGCACAATTTCCTTAAAGTTTTGCATTTTATTTAATTTAGTCCTTAAAGCTAAAACTATTATATCTTTCAAATTCAAGCTTTAATTTTCAATCCAGTTGCAAATTCATCACTATAAAGCCCTCTAAAAACCTAAATTTCAGAAATTTCATGATAAATTTTACATTATTATGATTTGGTCCTTATACACAAAGCTAACAAAATTTACTTAACAAATTAGTCCCTATTCACAACTAAGCTCACAAACATACCATTAAACATAAAAATCTTCACTTTTCATCAATGACAACATTTTAAAACTTTAACAATTTTAAAAACGGAGATATGGGTTAGTTAGACCTAATTACAACAATCTCAAAAACATAAAAAGTAATGGGCTTAGGATGTACTTACATGCAAGAACACAAGTTGGCCGAACCTTAGAGTTTCAAAAATGATGTTCTAATGTTTCTCTTTTCGGTAAAAAGTCTAAATGAAGATCACGATGTTTATGTTTTATTATTTTAACCATTATTAATATTATTATAACATTATTTAACATAAAAAAATTAAAAGGTGTTAAATTGATACATTAGACCTTTAATAATTATTAATTAAATATTTTAGTTCATAAAAATTAATATAGATCAATTTTTACAGTTTTTACAATTTAGTCATTGTACTCTAAATAACCATCTGATCATTAAAATTCCTGGACCAAAATTAAATTCACTTTTATAATAACCCCGTTAATATTCAATAATAATATTTATGAGTTCAATTTATGAAAATGAGGTCCTCATAGTCATTTTCCAAAACCATTGAATTTCAGTACACACCACCACTTGTATCTTGACTAACTAACCAATTAATAAAATCTATTAAATCACGATTCATTATTATATTATATTTAACTCATAAATATTAATTAAATATATCTATGGATTCTCTCATCGGAATTGTGCTCTCGAAATCACTGTTTCTGACACCATTGCAAAAACGGGTCGTTACAATAACATTTTAATTTTGTGTTCATTTATGTATATAAAATTTTGATTTTGGTTTATCTATACCTATTTTAAAACAAATACATCAATTTATTTTCATGTTTAACTAATACAAATATTTTTATATGTAATATGAAATGTAAAATGATACTATATCAAAAATAATGTTAGTGATTTGTGAAATTGAATAAAATCAAAATATCGTGTATACAATTACACAAAATCAAAGTTCAGGTGTCACAAGTTATATTAAATTAAAGTTTATATGTAGTTTTAAGATTTATCTAGTGTTTCAGAAACAATATTGGCGGTCGAATCGATTAGACTACCGCATGCCAGTTAAACCAATTTGATAAATGATTTAATAATAGCTAAACAAACAATTAAAAAATTCATAAAAATAATAAAAATTATTTAGATCTATAAACTAGTTGAACCATCAATTTTTTTTTTTGATTTTCTATTTTTTAATGGTTCAAAACGATTCACTTGGAGGCTACAATTCTTTTATTATCCAATGGTTGCAAATATTAGCATATGTTAGCATGAAAAATTTTCAACATTTCAAAGTCCAAACTATTGAATTTTATTATCCAACGGTTGCAAATAGTAGCATATGTTAGCATGAAGTATTTTGACCAAGGTTTGCAAAATTGGATCAGTGGTCGAATTGATTAGGCCGCATGTTCAACAATTTGACAAGTTTGATTGGTTTGTCTGATTCAATTAAATAAATTATTAAAAAATAATAAATAAATAAAATAAATGAAAACAAAGTCTAGTTTAACCATCGTTCAATCGATCTGTATCAATTCCTAGGTCAACTGGTCTAATGGTTTTCTCTAGACCAGTACCCTTTTAGTTCCCGATTCAACCGATCTAACCGATTGATCCATTTCAATTCAAACAACATTGATTCTAATGACTAGTCCTATTATCTAATGGTTGATCTAATACTACGTGTTCATTTTGATTTTAAGGGTTTAATTTCTAAAATGAGGATCAATAAATGATTATAATTTATTAGAACTTATTATGAATTTTTATAATTATTTTTAATATGTTTTATTTTTTATAATTATTTTTATAATTTATTATAATTTATATAATATTTATAAGTTTTTATGAATTTTTATAATTTTTGTAGGTTTACATAAATTTTTAATATTTTATTTCTATTACTTTTTTTATTTTTAATGATTTTTGAAATATTTTTTTTGATTTTTTGAAAAAAAATATAAGATTAAATTTGGAACTATCATGCGTTGCCATTTGGTTGGTCTACCAACTGATTTTAACGGTCAACATAGTGATGAAAATGATTAACTATTTCGACAATGAAATCTCAATTTAATGCAATGACTCAATTAATATTTTTTTTCTTTTTTCGTAGGCAAAAAAATTATTAATCGTGGCAATTAGGTCCTACATTATGTAATATATGTAGGCGAAAGAATTGTGGAAGTTTAGGACAAACTGAAGAAAGGTCCAACATTGAGGAATGGGACCAATCTATGTTTTTAACAATATGAAATTTCTAGGAAAATCACCCAAAGCTCGTTGTGACTAAGACTTTGAATGCCTTATTGACTGGGGAAAAAACAGTCCATACAATCACTTCTGTTTTTCATTTTACACATCTAACCCCTTTTCCATTCCGTAAGTTTTAGTCATTTGTCACCAACCATCATGCCATCAGGCGTAGTACTTGGTTGACGCTAAACGCTTAGGACCCGCTAAATTGATGCGAATTGAGATTCAACTCAATTGTTATTATTATTGTGGTTGTAATATATAAGAGGATATGAGTTTAAATGTGTTCAAGTCGATACACATCATTCCAATAATAAATTCCATACCTATTGAAATTTCGGTCTTTGTTAGTCATTCCGGCGTGTTTCGTTCGATTCCGATTGCCTCACCAAAACATTATGCATAAATTGGTGCATGAATGATATTAAAAAGTATATTAACATTTTACTGAAATGATAATAAATAATAAAAACTTTTATCAAGACATTGTGTATGAATATTTTATATTTGAAATTTGTAAATATTTTTTTCAAAAATATTAATAAATCCAAAAAGGTATATTGAAATAGACTGATATCGATATGCACCAGTTTTAATAGAAAAATGGTGTATCCACTAATGTGGTAGTAATTACTTTGGTTTTAACGTGTGTTACCTTTTGATTTAAGAATTTTGAGGGACTGTGGATAGTAGTAAGAATTGTATAAGACAGATTGCACTTTCGGTTAAATAAAAACTCAAGTTCAAACATTGGATAGTAATAGGAATTATATAAGACAATTGTAGTTTCAGTTAAATCAAAACACAAATTTGAACCTTGAAAAAGATATTGTTTGAAGGGATAACCAAGAAATTTAAAAAGATAAATTTACACGAGAATAAAAATGTGAAATATAAGATAAAGGAAGACCAGAAAACCAAAAAGATAATACATGTATGGTGTAAAATTAAAAACAAATTGACTCTGAAATCAACGGAGAAAGTTGAAGAAATAGAGAGGAAGTGTGTAGAGGATTGAAGGAGTCAATGCGCTAAACTTAGGTTTGATTATATTTGTTTGGAAGCCCAAAAGTCTAATTTGAAGGCCGATAAGAAGCCAAGGGCATGTAGACAGTTGTCGAATACCACAACTTTTACTAATTCCAGAAGAAGAAGCTTCTCCTCCTTTTTCAATAAAGCAAGTAAAATTATATTAATAGCGGCTCAAGGCCTCCATAATTACAACGCCGTTCATCAACAGTTGGGTTCATAAAGCAGATTCCATTAGCTACCCTCGAGAGATACATTTAGATGGATTTTCATGATATATTTTTATCCATGTAAATTTATAATGATTTTTTATTTTTCGTAATTTTATATGATTAATGATTTAATTATTGAATTTATCATGACTCAACAAAAAAAAAGAATTTATCAAGATATTTATACTTGTTATGGATGCAATTTTTTTTAATTTATTCGATATTAAAAAATACTCATATTTTTTCTAAGTTGAAAATTTGCTATTAATATTTATATTATAGTGATTACATTTTAATTCCATCATTTTTAGTTTGTGTATTTTTTTTAATTTAAAATTTCAATTAAATTATTTTTTATTATTTTTAAAATTTTATGCGGTAAACATATTATTATATGTGTAATGACATGTTAGCTTGCTATTTTTATATATTACTTGTAGAAAAGTTATCATTTTAGGTAATAGATTTAATAGCTATCGTTTGAATTAAGACTGAAATTTTAAAGTTTGAAAAGTATAGGGACTAAAAATGATCAAATTGGAAACGTGGATTAAATCCACAACTTATGCATAGTATGGGACTAATAATAAAACTTAACCTAATTGATTTAACTGTTATCGTTTGGGCCAGGATTGGAATTTCTAATTCTAAAATGTAAAAAGACTAAAAGTAACGAAATTAAAATATAAATATTAAATTCATGACTTATGTATAATATAGTCAACCCTCTCTATAACAACCTCATTTGTCTGTTAAGATTTTATCTGTTATAGAGAGGTGATTGTTATACACCTATAACATGTTATAGAGAGACAATTATTGTAAATCTGCCATAGAATTAATATTGTGAATTTCAATCAAATTAAAAAAAAGAGAATTATGTCCAAAAAAGAAAAAAACGTGGGAATCAAATTAACAAAATTAAAAGACGTACAATAGGTGCATGCAATATTTATTTTACATTCTTTTGTATGATTACTTATGAAGTTCATAAATCTAACAAGTTCAATTAATCAATATGAATTATTAAATTTAATTAATTTATTTATCATGAGTCATTAAATTCACATAATCAATTTATAAGTTTATGATGTTCCAAATTCATAGTAGAATATTTAATTAAGAAAAATTGGAAATCGACCCGAATAAATAACGAAAGAGAAAAATAGAGAAGATTAAGAACACAAATTTTACATGGAAAAGCTCTTCCGGTGAAGAGGATAAAAAATTACGGGCAAATGAGACTTTAGCTTTTCACTAAATGAGTAAACAAATAAGAGTACAATATGTAGAAAATAAACCTAAATGTACTAGATGTACAAAACTTAAACGCCGAATACAAAGCCCTAACTAGGGTACAAAGTTCTCTCCATAGCTATCCCGAAACTCTTTCTAAAACTCATCCTACGACTATATCTTGTCACCTCTTAATTGGCCTGTCAAAACAGATATACAATGACCCCTTTAAATAGGTTAAGATTAGAGTTCTAATCATACTAAAATATCGCTGGTACAATTAGAGTTCGACGAGGAGAAAGAGTCCTGCTAAGCTATCAAAACACTTCTGCTTAATTGGAGAAATAGTCACGACTCCACGAGTCTCCTCATCGTGACGCCGCCCTTACTTTGTGACTAGTTGTATCTATCTTCGATAAGTGCGTTCAAACTGTCCAATAATGCTAGGCACACTCCACAAGGAACTTAATAGTTTATTGAATTGATATATTTCATTTCACTAAAGGAAGTCATTTAATAAAATATAATTAATAGATTTTTTATGTGAAATTTAACAAATTTATTGAAACAATATTTTAATAAATATCATTTTTATTTAATAAATTAAAATTAATATGCTTGCTTATACAAAATAACTATAATTTTACTTCAAAATTTAGAGAATATGTCGATATAAAGAACTAATTTAATAAAGAATGTACTTTATTCCTATGAATGTTGTTGCTATAAGTGAAAAAGTTATTATAAAGGGTTAAAATAAAATATACAAAATTGCATCTACTAGAAACTTAGTTGTTATAGTGAAATGCTATTATAATGGGTGGTTGTTATAGAGAAGACTGACCATATACAAAATACATGTGAATATGATTGTTTCTTCGACCATCTATATGTTTTAACAATGAAGCTTTTTTTTTAATTTTACAAATAAGATTAAAAAATTAAGAAATGTTTTATTTCTTTCTTTTTGTTTCAGTTTTGTCTTATTTCTTTCTTAGATATCTATATTATTAATAAAAATCCCGGCTGAGTTAGTGAAGCTTGGATGCTTCGGCCCTTGGTAATGAAACTCCTAAAGAAAATAAATAGTAGCATAAAACATGATTGGATTTTAATTTTTTTACCGGCTTTAAACTTACAAATGTTTATGTGCTAGAGATTGTGTGACTCGAATCCCGTCACTTGTTGAAGAAATAAATATAGTGACAAAATAAGGGGATCTGTAGGGGCGAAAGGTTGAAGGCCCAAGGTCGTAGCCCACCACAAATCCCCATTAAGTACAAAATTGGACTGGGCAACCGGGCAGTACAAACCATATCACACAAGTTGAGTCCATATAGTACTTCTACTATTTGACTTTGATTAGAACAGGGTTTTTCAACCCTTAGATAGATGTAGACTCCTCTTGTGTCATTCATTTTTCAACATTAATGAATTTCTTCTCATCTGCCCGTGGTTTTTCCCCGAAAAGATTTTTACGTAAAATTTATGTGTTCTTATTTTTCTTTTCCGATTGCTTTGCAATCTTTCTACTGCCATTATTGGCGTTTATTATAACATTATGTATTTCAAATATTCTTGTGTAAATAGGCATGAATGAAAATGTTTAGTTTTAAAAGATGCTATGGTTTTGATACTTGACAAACGGATCCAAGCAAAAGTTCTCAATTTCGATAGCATTTCGGGGAGATGGTTTATGGTGAGAGCAAGGGATGACCAAATTGGACATTGTCTCTGTTTCATCCCTATGCTCCTGAGTTTCAATTCAAAATGTTGCCTTTGCACCTACATAAAATTAATATAAAGCCAAATTATTCTTAAAGAACCAGCTATGATAGTCAAAACCCAACTAAAATAGCCATGGTTTCTGTAGAAGATAGATTTAGAATCAATTTAGTTAGATGTTTCTTTTCAGTGAATTGCAAAGAAGAAGACAAAGCTTTAGCAGCAACATCACTAGCGTAATTTGAACCCAAGTTACACATTGATCGTTAAGCCAACAAACAACATTATTTAGTTACATACTCTTAATCAACATATTACACATCTTCAATGATTATGACGTAGCATTTAATATGCAAAACTGTAAATAGAGTGGAAAACAATGCATTTAATTTTTGAGGACAAAGAAGAGGGGGGCGAGAGGGAATTATTTAATTTTAATTTTAATAAATGTTTTTAAGTAAAAAAATGAAAATATAAAATGTGATTTTTTTTCTAACCTCCGTTAAAGAAAACTAAAAACTATAACAAATTGATATTTTAGATGTCAAATTGAATAAAAAAAAGTTTAGGTATTAAAGTGAGAAAATAAGTTTACTTTAAGGGCCAAATAGGGAATTAAGCCTTTTATTAATTGATTACTATTATTATTTTGACGCTTTTTTTTGTTTTTTCATACCTTTATATAGTTTTTAAATAAAAGAAGTAAAATTAAATTCATATCTAATGGATTTATAAACAAACTCTTTACCACTATACCAATAATAATTCTTGAATAAACTTTAAAAAATTAACTTTTAACATAAAATATTTTCAACAATTAAATTTGTGGATATAGATAATATCATTAGTTGTGTTGATGTCACAAGGCAACTCGATATTTAATTTTAAAAAAATAGAATTTTAATATTGAATTTTCTTTTCATTAACTTTTTAACATGCTATATAGAAAAGTGAAAACACCATGATAAACAATTGAAGTACATTTAAGATTTTTAATATGATGTATTTACTTATTTCAGTTTTCATTTTACTCACAAGTACATATTGCATAAGTATTGTTATTATTACTAGTTTCAAATTTTATGTTTTATCATGTGTTATTTTTAAACACACACCTATATTTTAAATACGTGATTTTCACGCATATACACATGTAATAAATTTTCTAATATATATTAAAAATGTGTAAATAGTAATCTTTTGTTTCTCTCTCATCTATAT
Source organism: Gossypium hirsutum (assembly GCF_007990345.1). Lineage (NCBI taxonomy): Eukaryota > Viridiplantae > Streptophyta > Magnoliopsida > Malvales > Malvaceae > Gossypium > Gossypium hirsutum. The sequence continues at coordinate 53,187,180 of NC_053438.1, read as the reverse complement.
AAATAGTAAGATTTATTTCTTTCATATATTGCCTTTTCGGTATCTCCGTAAATATAGAATGCGCTGGGAGATTTAGCAAAAAAAAAGTTATTTTTAAAAGTTAATTAGCAAATTAGGCTTTTTTTTCTTGAAATTTAGGGAAATAGGCCTCTTTTGGAGAGAGAAAAATGAAAACGCATCTTGGGAAAAACGCTTTTTGAAAAACGCTTTCTATGAAACGCGTTTCCTTTTGACATGTCAGCTCCTCTGGCCAGACAATTAAAGAATAACAATTTCATTCTTGAGTCCCAAGTTCAATTCCTCTTCTAACTACATTTTTATTTTTTTTATAAAATCAATTAATTATTTCAAATACCATTATTTTTAGTAAATATAGTTTTTATATGTGAAATATTTATTTTTCAATCCATATCATGAGTGTAGTAAATTTTAGTATTATATATTTTTGTATGTGTTTGAAATCACCATACCCACAATGGAGGTGGAGAAAATAAATATTTGACATATAAATATTATATATAAAGAAAAATATAGAAAAAATTAGTTGATGTTTTTAAAAAATAAAATATATTTAACATAATGATAAATATAAAAATATATATTTTTATTATATATTTATATATTTATTTATATAAATAAATAAAGAAGTTATTAATTAATTTTTTTTAACATAATGATATATATAAAAATTATATTTTTATTATATAATTACATTTTTGTTATTTTATTTATATAAATAAAAGAGTTATTAATTAAAAAGATGAATTAAAAGTAAAAAATTTAAAAATATATTTATTAATTAAAAACATTAATTTAAAAAAACTTGAAAGAAAATTAAATAAAAAATAGAAATGTGGTTAGAAAGAAAATTAAACCTAAAACTCAAAAATGAAATCACTATTATTTAACCATCTAATTAGAAAAGTTGATATATATAAAAAAATGTGTTTTGTAGAAACGTTTTTCAAAAAATGCTTTTCCCAATACGTATTTTTGATTTCTCTCTTTAAATTTTGAGGAAAACTATCTAATTTACTAATTAACTTTAAAAAATGTCATTTTTTGCTAATTCTTCTTAATGTGCCTCTTGTACAAATGAAAAGAAAAAAAAATATTTTACCATTCTTATATAAATCTAGGAACAAAACAAAAAGAAAATTGTAATAAGAAGTTGGGTTAATATGTAGTGAATTTATCTAAGAGTGCCTAATTGGTACCTAAATTTTTTTTGTACCTACCCGATACATAAACTTGAATTCCATCACCTAGGTTGGTACCTCCGTATTAACACCGTTAGTTTCTGCTGATATGACATTGATGGTCAATACTATAGTGACATATAGTAACCTCTCAGTATACTTTTAAAAAAATATACTTTTTTTGGACAAGTTTAAGTACTAACTAAATATTTTTTGACAAATTCAATGAGTAAACTATATATTAACCAGGGGTAAAGCCAAGAAATTTTTTTAGGGGGAGCCAAAATTAAATTATAATTATTACGATAGTAAAGATGCAATTTTACCATTTGAAGAGTCTATATTTTTATAATTTTTAAAGAATTAAATTAAATTTTTATTATTTTTATGGGAGGGCCAAAATGTAATATTACATTTATTAATTTAAAATTTTTAAAGAGTTTAAATGAAAATTGTTTCATTTTAGGTGGGCGGTATCCTATATTAACCATAAAAATTTTTCTCTTTAATAAAATATTATTTATTATGAACAATTATGAACGCTATTTATTTAAGATTAATAAAAGGATATGTCTGGTGCAAAATGTATTTTTTTTTTAATCCTACTACCTTTTTAAAGGAAATGGATTTTTTTTTATCAGTAGTCAATTGTTTGTTAGTTTCCACAAACTGTTTTTGCAATTAATTTAATTTGAATTTAAGATAGAAATTTTTTTGACTAATAAAATATAATTATATCTTAATTTTATATGTTATGTTTAGTAATATAAATTGTAAGTTTATAATTACATAGTTTTAAATTTTAAAATGTATGTTATGTTTGGTAATATAAATTGTAAGAATATATAATTTTATATGTTATGTTTAGGGTTCATGTTACCCCTAGCAACAATGTTATTTCCAAAGTTTGAACCTGTATTCTTTCTTTAAGAGTGCAATGTACCAACTTATTGGTTGATTTTTTAAATAAGATAACATCTAATTCATTGGTAATATTTTCCGGTTGACAAAATTATGTAAAATTAAGGCCGAAATGATTAAGTTGAAGATTTGAAGAACATGATGTCTTAGATTCAAAATTTCTCATAGTAATAATTTTTATAAAATATTTTATATGAAAATTTAGAAGACAAAAATATCATTATATTAATATTTGTTATTTTGTAAAAATAATGGTTTTTAGTAATTTCTCAATTGAGTTAGTGTCAACTCACATGCGTGCTTTTTGGTCCAATGTGGTACCTGCATTTGACAAAAGTTATACAATTTGATACTCGATGTTTAATATTTAATTTGAGTTTTAGGGTTGATTTAATGACAAATAATAATTAACTGAGAATATTAGCAATTAAATTTTATCAATTCAACCCTAAAACTCGAAAAAGAAACCACAGCCACCCGATTATATTTTAAAATTAAATATATTCACAATCAAACAATAAAATTATTCTATTAACAAAGTTATGAAAATTTCAACCCAATAATATTAGCAATTAACTTTCATCAAATCAACTCTAAACTCTTAACTAAACACTAAAAAAATTAATATCATTACTTTTGGACACCAAAATGTATAAATTTTGTCAAATTTAACCACCATATTAGATAAAAAAACACATGTGCTATATTTTGAAAAAGTGTTAAATTCAAATATCATATATACATACCATTCAATGGCATCCTAAAGCCCCTGAAAAGTTAGAGTTGGAATAAATTATAAGTTAATATAAAATTATATATATATATAGGCTTACTACCAATGAAAAATCATTGTTGCTGTTGGAATTGAATGAGCTCTTAAAAATAGAGAAAGTGGGGTAAATGAGCAAATTATGAAATGATATTTACTCTCATTTGTCATCAAATGAAGCCACAAAACAAAGTAAAACAAAGAATGCTCCCTATCTTTGCCATCTCTCTAGGGGTTGGGCGACTTTGGCTTTACTATAGGGTTGTGGTCGACCAAGACCTGGATGTGCCATCACACCAAAATTTGTGATGATCCATGAAATGAGAAAAGGGAATGTCCCATTCAACAACCACAATCGGAATATAAAGACAGACAGACAGACATGGTAAGAATGGGATGGGATTGGATTAAACTTAATTTTTATGTGTTGCTTTGATGTGCCCACAGCACTTTAATTTGTCATTTAGCTATTATATGAGATAAAAGGTCTAAAAGCAATGTCTCGACTTTGGAGCTGGCAAATAAATAAAGCACTTCTTTTATGTACCTCATATCCTTTTCCTTCCAGTCATTGTTCTCAGTCTGTTGAACCAATTTATTTATGGTTTTGCCCAACAAATTTAAGGTTTCCTTATTAAATTTCATTCCTAAATTACTCTAATAATTTCATATTTTCTATTTCAATCCTTCCCTTAGGAAGCTCTGATGTTTTTTTTTTACCAAATAAAACAAGATTTGTAGTGAATATAAAATAAGTTAAAGATTTTCATGTTGGTGTTCGTTATATGGCTTACATGCAACTTAACTTGTATCCCACAGACCAGTGTTTCTTTTTTTGGTACACTGTAAGCTAATAAAAAAAATTAATATTATCTGACTACACTTCAAACTCATGCTTCTGAAACTAAAGCCATTTTAAAAAACAAAAAGGAAAGATAATAATTTATTTATAAATTAATTCAATAAAAAATTTTAACATTTTATTTATTATTATATAAATTCATCTAAACAAAAGCCTTTTAACAAAATTGGAATTGTTTTTATATATATGATAATTCTTGTTATTAAGTGAACTTATTTAACCAAATATTCCAGTAAAACTATATTTTTTATTTGTAAATATAATGAGCGGTAAAAATTATATTGATTAGTTTAAAAGTTTCTCTTCATTGCGCTTCCTAAAATAGGATGTGATATTTATGTTAATATATGTCAAATATAATAATTTAATTTTTAAATAAACAAATTAAATTTAAAATTATGTAAATTATAGAATAAAGTGAAACATGAAAATAACATTGAAAGTAACTAAAACTATCACAAAATAAAATTTAATTAATATCAATAAATTAATTAATTATTAGATATTAATTAATTAAAAATTATAAACTCAACTATAAATATTGCATATAAAATTATTTATATCATAGTAGATTATGACACGGATAAAAATGAATAAAAAGTATTAGATTATAGCACATCCATAATGTAAGTGAAAATTTATGTAACAAGTATATTTATAGAAAAATTGGTACAAAAAACAAATAAGGTTTTAGTTAAAATGGTAAAGTTGAAATATTATAACTTGTCTTAGATCTAAATTTTATTATGTATTATTTAATATAAAAAAAAAACATAAATACCTTCATAGTAATATTTTTACTTTGTAAAATAAATGAGTTTTTGATAATTTCATACTGAGTTAGGACTCGTTAATAGATAACATCTACTTAGTCAAACACATACATAGGACCTGACTGATGGATAATATCAACTTAGTTAAATACATAAATAATAGTATAGAAATTTAAAAGGTAATTGTATATTAATAGGTAGTTTTTTCTTTTAATTTCCCAATGTCCTACTCACGATTAGGACTCAATAATCGACATACATGTGTTATACTCTCCCACTTGGTGCGACATGTGGCATCATAAGAGTATACTTGAGAGACACTCCTGGACGGTCTTTTGCTTACCTCCCAGCCTACAGAGGCCCAGACAATCCTCTACTGCTCAGCTGGTCACTAGGTGACCAACCACCCGAACAACACATCCTCCAAGCCACCAGCTTTTAGCAGGTGCGCAATCACCTCCAAAAAGGAGACCACCAAGGGACCACTAAGCATAAGAACCTCGTGCTACCTCGACCAAGGGAATGTCATAACTGTATCATACATGAGGACAACTCACATACAACGACCTTACCACCTGGTCAACTGCATGATCACCATGTCCCTGATTTACTGGTGGGATAGCAGTGAGCGTGAGACCTCCTTCCCTATAAATACCATGTAGAACAAAGAAAAAGGGAACGATCCTTTAGCCTTTCAGCAACCTTAAGTAGTCAACATCTAGCCTCCTTTGCTACCTTATCCTCCCCCTCACTTACCTCCTTTCTCCAACCCTCTACTTGTTTAGGTGAATCGACCTTTGTTACGCCTTCACTTCCTCCTCTCCTTATTTCCTCTATTGCAAACGTTTAAGTAAACCTAACGACGGAAATCATGGGTGTTGACACCATTTTTTGGATGAAAACGGGGTCGACTTGGATTTTGAAAAAAGAATGAAAACGGGAGTCGCCACCAATCCTTTTTTGATGAGGTGTGATCGGGTCACCTCAAAAAGTGGTTGTTTTTAATAAATGATTTAATTTTATGAAAACAACGATTTTGGTCTACGAAATTCAGAAAAAAAGGTTCGGGAGTCGGTTACGCACGAGGAAGGATTAGCACCCTCGACACGCCCAAAATTGGTACCTTAGTTGATTATTTAATGTCTTTATGTCGAAAATTAAAAACTCGAAAAGAATTTAAAAATAAGATCCTTCTTTATATTGCGTTATTTTTTTTTTAAAAAAATTACTTGGATAAGTCAAAATGAAAAATGCCTTCTTATCTCGAATTAACAAGATGTCACATCCAGTAAGTTAGGACACGACACCTTGTATTTTTTGAGAGTAAGTTTTCCTTTTATTTTTTATTTAAACCTCATTTATTTTAATTTTAAAAGGATATTCGATTACTTAAAATCAACGAGAAAAATCGAATCTCAGTAAGTTAGGGCACGATTTTCTCGAATTTTCTAAATACGGAATATTGCCTTTACTTTCGAAAAATCCTCATATCGAGAAAACCACGTGTCATATCCAATGCGTTAGGACACAACATATTGAAATCCCGATAATGAGTTTTTATTTATGTTTTTTATTAAAGAGCATTCTCGAGCATTTAGATTCAACAGAAAATTAGAACCCAGCACGTTAGGGCCCAATTCTCTCGAAGATCCCAAGTATCGAGTATTGCTTTTGTTTCCAAAATTTTCCCTTTTTTACGAATTCGGGTAAAAATTGATGTGACGGAATATCAATTACGATAATGCGAGTAAAAATAATACGAGCGAAGATAACAAAAATAAATATATAAAAAATCAATTATATACAATAACAAGTAAATAAACAAAATAAAAAAAACTAAAACATTTTTTTTAAAAAATAATAATGGACACATAAATAAATAGATAAACATAAAGTAAAACAATAATAATAATAAAGAAATGAATAAAATTATAAAAGTTTTAAAAATGCATGTATGAATTTTAAAAGATTTAAAATACAAAAAAAAAACTATGTAGGTATATATATATAATGAAAATATGTATGTCTATACATATATATATATGTGTATGTACGAGAATTATAAAATATGAAAACATAATTACATATATATAAATAACATGCGCATGTATGTATATATATTACATAAAGACAAAAAAAATATAAATATGTATATTATAAAAATAAAATAACGTAAGTATGTACATACATTTATAAGTATATGAATTAAAATATGTAAATATATAAGTATATATATGCCTGTAGAAAATATGAAATATAAAAAATATATACTTAAAATAAGTAAAGAATATGTACATGTATATATATAAATTATAATAAAATATTAGAATAAAAATGAAATAAAAATATTAAATATGAAAATATATATACATGTATACACGTACATAATAAAAATATATACTAATACATAATAATAATAATAGTAATACTAATAATACTAATAATATAAAAATAACAAGGATATTTAATAAAGATATAAAAATAAACGAAAAAAGGACTAAAATTGAATTAAAAACAAAGTTGTGGGGCAAATGTGAAAGGAAATAAAGAGAAATGGGCTTATTTGAGCGCGCACAAAACATAGGGGGACCGAAACAACAATTATTCCATTCCATTAAAACACAGCACATTAGCGGGGACTAAATCGAAAAGCGCGAGAAATTATGGGGCCAAATTGGAAACAAGAAAAATGACTTAATTGCAAAACCTTGAAAAAGCGGAAGGACTGCGCGCATAAATATCCCATTCAAACGAAAACACGCGGATCCTCTAGCGGGTCGGGTCGGATGGGTCGGGCAATGGTCAAAACGATGTCGTTTTGAGGCTTAAGTGTAGCCCCCAAAACGACGTCTTTTTGGAGGGCTATATAAAGGCCTAAAATAGCCAAAAAAATCATTTGGGGAGAAGGAAAGAAAAAAAAGAAGAGAGAGAGGGAAGAGAGAAGGGAGAGAGAAGGGAGGGGGAAAGGGGAATCCGGCCAGGGGGGCCGGTCACCGGACGGCCACCGGAGGCTCGCCGGCGCCGGCGCCGGCCACCGCACGCGGTGGCCGAAAAAGGTAAAAAATATTTTTTTTCTTTTTTCTTTTTTTTTGCTTAATAATGCATATATTTTTATGTTTTAATATTTTTTAGTATTTTTATGTAGAAAATAAACTCAAAACAGTAAAAAAAAAAAAGAGTCACCTTAGGTTTTAGATTTGATTCTCCGATTTGGTGTTAGAGCCCCTGATAGTATATATATTTTCGAATGATTCTTGTATTGAATCTGTTAATATTGAAAGAAAATCTTTTGTTTTCATAGCAAAAAATAAAAAATCCCCTCTCTGGCCCATAATGGTGAGATTTTCGGTTTTTTATAACCGATTACAAATGTTTATTTTCTATTTGTTTATTTCTACTTGGCTTCTTGCAGGTGGCCATGGCCGACAGTGGCATGGTGGTGTTCGGCGCAAGTGGGCAAGTGGGCAAGTGGGGGGTAGGTGGCTAGGGTTAGTGGGATTAGGGTTTCTGAATGCTGAGTTTAGGTTAATGGGCTGGGGTAGTTGGGCTTCGGGTTTATTGGGTTACTATTTGTATTTTCTGGACAATGGGCCCAGCAAATTTGGGCTTCTACAGCTGCCCCTCTTTGCTCGTTTTTGTGTAACAAGAACAGAGCAAAGACTAAAAAAGACCAAATTTGCCTGGTCTCACCGAGGCTTGACTTCTTTGGGTGCTTCTCTTCTTCAAGTAGCCTTATTCCAGCCTGCTACATCTTGTTGCTTCGATCCACTCTACTTCAAGTTCAGATACGCCTTGTAGCTTCAATATACTTTGCTACGACTCCATGGGGATGAGATTTGTGTTTTTAGTCTGCTCCACTACTACTTAGGGAGATAAGACTTGATGTGATCTGCTCCACTAACTGCTTAGGGAGATAAGACTTGATGCGATCTGCTCCACTATTGCTTAGGGAGATAAGACTGTAATCTTCGATATATTCCACTGTCAAATACAGGGAGATAGAGTTATCGGCTTCAATCTACTCCACTGTCGTCACAGGGAGGTAAAATCTGCCATCATCGATCTGCTTCGCTGCCAAATACAGGAAGGCAAGATCTGCAATCTTCAATCTGTTCCACTGCCAAATACAGGGAGATAGAGTTATCGGCTTCAATCTGATGTGATCTACTCTACTGTAACTTCAGAGAGATAAGATCCTTTATTTTAATCAGCTCCACTGTAACTTCAGAGAGATAGGATTACTAGCTTCAATCTACTCCGCTGTAATCTCAGAGAGATAAGATCTCTGGCTTCAATCTGCTCCACTGTAACCTCAGGGAGATAAGATCTCTGACTTCAATCTGATGTGATCTACTCTACTGTAACTTCAGAGAGATAAGATCCTTTATTTTAATCCGCTCCACTGTAACTTCAGAGAGATAGGATTACTAGCTTCAATCTACTCCGCTGTAATCTCAGAGAGATAAGATCTCTGGCTTCAATCTGCTCCACTGTAACCTCAGGGAGATAAGATCTCTGACTTCAATCTGATGTGATCTACTCTACTGTAACTTCAGAGAGATAAGATCCTTTATTTTAATCCGCTCCACTGTAACTTCAGAGAGATAGGATTACTAGCTTCAATCTACTCCGCTGTAATCTCAGAGAGATAAGATCTCTGGCTTCAATCTGCTCCACTGTAACCTCAGGGAGATAAGATCTCTGACTTCAATCTGATGTGATCTACTCTACTGTAACTTCAGAGAGATAAGATCCTTTATTTTAATCCGCTCCACTGTAACTTCAGAGAGATAGGATTACTAGCTTCAATCTACTCCGCTGTAATCTCAGAGAGATAAGATCTCTGGCTTCAATCTGCTCCACTGTAACCTCAGGGAGATAAGATCTCTGACTTCAATCTGATGTGATCTACTCTACTGTAACTTCAGAGAGATAAGATCCTTTATTTTAATCCGCTCCACTGTAACTTCAGAGAGATAGGATTACTAGCTTCAATCTACTTCGCTGTAATCTCAGAGAGATAAGATCTCTGGCTTCAATCTGCTCCACTGTAACCTCAGGGAGATAAGATCTCTGACTTCAATCTGATGTGATCTACTCTACTGTAACTTCAGAGAGATAAGATCCTTTATTTTAATCCGCTCCACTGTAACTTCAGAGAGATAGGATTACTAGCTTCAATCTACTCCGCTGTAATCTCAGAGAGATAAGATCTCTGGCTTCAATCTGCTCCACTGTAACCTCAGGGAGATAAGATCTCTGACTTCAATCTGATGTGATCTACTCTACTGTAACTTCAGAGAGATAAGATCCTTTATTTTAATCCGCTCCACTGTAACTTCAGAGAGATAGGATTACTAGCTTCAATCTACTCCGCTGTAATCTCAGAGAGATAAGATCTCTGGCTTCAATCTGCTCCACTGTAACCTCAGGGAGATAAGATCTGAAATTCTTCGGTCTACTCCCCTGTAACCTCAGGGTGATAAGACCTGATGCGATCTACTCTGCTGTAACTTCAGAGAGATAAGATCCTTTATTTTAATCCGCTCCACTGTAATCTCAGGGAGATAGGATTACTAGCTTCAATCTACTCCGCTGTAATCTCAGAGAGATAAGATCTCTGGCTTCAATCTGCTCCACTGTAACCTCAGGGAGATAAGATCTGAAATTCTTCTGTCTACTCCCCTGTAACCTCAGGGTGATAAGACCTGATGCGATCTACTCTGCTGTAACTTCAGAGAGATAAGATCCTTTATTTTAATCCGCTCCACTGTAATCTCAGGGAGATAGGATCTGAAATTCTTTGGTCTGTTCCACTGTAATCTCAGGGAGATAAGACCTGTATAATAAACCTAATTATGCCTAATGATTAGGATGACATGATCAAAATGAAACAAATGCTCCTAACTAGACATATGTGAATGGTGTTTGCACGAATGCAGAATTTTATTTTTCCGAGAATGATCTCGCTTAGGTTGTCATTACTCGAAGTTTACTAAGGCTTTGTGACTGACGTGCTGCAACGCCTTCTCGCTTGACTGATTTTTTTTCTGAAGAAACATTTAGCCAGACTGTCCCCATTGTAAACCTCAAAGTTATATCCACTGGGACGCCAAAATTTGTACCATCATTCTCTCACAGTAATCTAAGGGTAGAAATATGTGGCTTTTCCTCTGTCCTCTTTTATCACAATTCGGGGATATAGGATCTGAACCGTTCTGGTTTCCTACAACATTCTCAAGGTGTCGTACCAAAGTCTTATGCGCAAGTGAAGGCTCTCTTCTCCGAGGTAACCCCTTCCTATTGCCTGATGATCATTGCTTGCTTGTTCATTTAAGCTTTGTAACACGACAGCTTGTCATTTTGTTCAATCAATGTTTAGACAACAAAATCTGAAAGGATAGTCTTTAAATTAGACTCTTCCTTCTTAGATATTTCACCCTTTAAACTTGGTATTTTCTAAACAATAGTCATGATTCAGGTCCCTATATTATTTAGAAATTTTCCAGAGTAATGTGCAAAACTTCTTTCCTGAAAGTTTTATTAGTTCGTTAATCATTATTCCTATGCAACATGTTTGCAAAAAGATCATAACAATGGATAAGAATAAAGCTAGTTCTGATCATAACTCGAATAAAACATCAAAGATGGCGAAAGCAAGGTAACAAAGAAATGGATTGAGAATGTGCGTTTTCACCAAAAGAAAGGAAGAAAGAAAGAAAATAAAAGAATGTATTTTCAAGAATACACATAAGAACTAGGTGCCCCAGTTATCGCAGCTTGAGTTTCTCTGTACAAACTTTCCGAAGACCCTTCTGAGTTTGACATGTGTTCAGGAGATCTGCAATACTCTGTCCATGTTCCAAGACGTTGCATATCCTTTCTTATTGGTTCAAGTAAAGCAAGATAATCATATGCCCCCGATCAAAATTTGATCCGCTCAAATCCTGATGTTCCAATCCTGCCCAGTACTTGAGTCGCCTTTTTCGGGTTTTCGACTCCAGCCCTCTTTGGTCTCAAAGTGCCTTTTACGGGTTTTCACCTTAGCCTCCCCAAAGTTTTTTTCTTTTTTTTCTTTTTTTTTTTCTTTTTTTTAGGAAGCAAAGCGCCCTTCACGGGTTTTCACTTTGGTTCCCCTTTCTTTCAAGTGAAGTATTTCTTGACGGAGTCTGCGTTTACAGGATTTGGTAAACTTTTGCCATCCATCTCGCATAGGATCAAAGCTCCACCAGAAAAGGCCTTCTTTACAACATAAGGGCCTTCCCAATTTGGCATCCATTTTCCTCTAAAATCTTTTTGCATAGAAAGAATCTTTTTTAGTACCAAGTCCCCTTCACGAAATTCTCGGGGGCGAACCTTTTTATTATAGGCTCGCATCATTCGTTTCTGGTACATTTGCCCATGGTGAATAGCTCTTAGCCTCTTTTCTTCTATTAGGTTCAACTGATCGTACCGAGATTGGATCCAATCGGCTTCATCCAACTGTAGCTCAGATAACACCCGTAGAGAAGGGATTTCAACTTCAATGGGTAATACTGCCTCCATTCCATAAACCAGAGAAAAAGGCGTTGCCCCAGTAGAAGTTCTAACAGATGTTCGATAGGCAAGGAGAGCAAATGATAATTTCTCATGCCAATCCTTGTAGGTTTCAGTCATTTTCCCCACAATCCTTTTAATGTTCTTATTGGCCGCCTCCACTGCACCATTCATTTTGGGACGATACGGCGATGAGTTATGATGCTTAATTTTAAATTTGCTACAAACTTCAGCTATTGTGCTATTATTCAAGTTCATCGCATTGTCGGATATGATCCTCTCAGGCATTCCATATCGACAAATGATCTCCTTCTTCAAGAATTTGCTGACTACTGCTTTCGTGACATTTGCATATGAAGCAGCCTCCACCCACTTAGTAAAGTAATCAATTACTACGAAGATGAAGCGATGCCCATTAGAAGCCTTTGGTGATATTGGCCCAATAACATCCATACCCCACATGGAAAACGGCCAAGGAGAGGTCATGACGTGAAGAGGTGAAGGAGGCGCGTGTATTTTGTCTCCGTAAATTTGGCATTTATGGCACTTCCTGGCATGATCAATACAATCTCCTTCCATGGTGGGCCAATAGTACCCAAATCTCATGATCTGTCTGGCCATCGTGAAACCACTGGCGTGCGTCCCACAAATACCCTCATGGACTTCTTCCAAAATTTTCTTGGCTTCTACAGCATCCACACATCTTAACAGTACTTGATCCTTCCTTCTTTTATATAACACTTCTCCATCTAAGACATATTCAATGGCTATCTTTCTCAGAGTTCTTTTGTCATTCTCTGTCACTTGATCAGGGTATTCCCGATTCTTCACATATTGTAAGATACTCCGATACCAAGGACAATCATCTTTTCCCTCCTCCTCAATATTGCAGCAATTAGCCGGGGTCTCAGAGATACTCATCTGAACAGGCCTCATTGCCTCAAGTCTATTCACCTGAATCATCGAAGCTAGAGTAGCTAATGCATCAGCCATTTGGTTTTCCTCCCGTGGGAGGTAATAGAAGGTGATATCGTCAAACTCCTCAGCCAATTCAAGAACTAGTTTTCTATAACCGATTAGCTTAGGATCTCTAGTCTCCCACTCCCCTTTGAGTTGGTATATCACCAACGCTGAATCCCCGTATACTCTCAGTACTTTGATGTTCCGTTCAATGGCTGCACGAATGCCCATAATACATGCTTCATATTCTGCCATGTTATTTGTACAATCGAAGTCCAACTTGCTAGCAACAGGATAATGATCTCCACTTGGGGATACCAAGACTGCCCCAACTCCATTACCCGTAGCATTTGAAGCTCCATCAAAATTTAACTTCCATACGTGATCCATTTGAGGATTTTCTTCAGTATTCGCCACATACATCAAGTCCTCGTTTGGAAAATCGAAATTCAAAGATTCATAGTCCTCCAAGGCTCTACTAGCTAGGAAATCGGCTATTGCACTTCCCTTTATGGCCTTCTGACTGACATATACTATATCAAATTCTGAGAGCAAGATCTGCCATCTAGCCATTCTCCCGTTCAAAGCAGTCGATTCCATCATATATTTTAAAGGATCTAACTTTGAAATCAACCAAGTCGTGTGATACAACATATACTGCCTCAGCCTTCGGGTTGCCCAGATTAGAGCACAACACAACTTCTCAATTGATGAGTACCTCATTTCGCAATCGGTAAATTTCTTACTGAGATAGTATATTGCCCTTTCTTTCTTTCCCGTCTCATCATGTTGGCCCAATACGCATCCCATGGAATTCTCCAACACTGTTAGATACAATATCAATGGCCTATCTGGACTTGGAGGTGATAAGACTGGAGTATTAGCCAAGTACTGCTTTATCTTATCGAAAGCCCTCTGACACTCTTCATCCCATTCGCCCGGGTTATGTTTCTTTAAGAGCCGAAATACTGGATCACATTTCTCTGTCAGTTGTGAGATGAACCGAGCAATGTAATTCAGCCTCCCTAGGAAACCTCGAACCTCCTTCTGAGTGCGCGGGGGAGGTAAATCTCGTATTGCCTTTACTTTGTCTGGGTCAACCTCGATCCCCTTTTTGCTAACTATGAAGCCTAATAACTTCCCTGATCTGGCTCCAAACATGCATTTGGCCGGGTTAAGCTTGAGCTGAAATTTCTTTAATCTCAAAATAACCTTTTCAAGACCTGAACATGCTCTTCTTCCGTTCTAGACTTCGCGATCATATCGTCAACATAGACTTCGATCTCCTTGTGCATCATGTCGTGAAACAAAGTCACCATAGCTCTTTGATACGTTGCTCCCGCATTCTTCAATTCGAAGGGCATTTACCTTGTAACAGAATGTTCCCCATAAGGTAATGAATGTGGTTTTTCTCATGTCTCCAGGATGCATCTTTATTTGATTGTATCCAGAGAAACCGTCCATGAAAGAAAACAATGAATAGCCCGCCGTGTTATCTACCAAAGTATCAATGTGAGGCAGTGGAAAGTTGTCCTTTGGACTAGCCTTGTTTAAATCCCTATAATCCACACACATTCGTACCTTTCCATCTTTTTTGGGAACAGGGACGATGTTGGCTACCCAATCCGAATACTTGACCTCTTGTAAGAAACCAGCGTCGAATTGTCTTTTGACTTCTTCTCTTATTTTCAACACAATATCAGGTCTCATTCTCCTAAGCTTCTGTTGAACGGGTTTACAATCCTCTTTTATGGGCAGACGATGCACCACAATGTTAGTACTTAGCCCAGGCATATCTTGGTACGACCACGCGAAAACATCCTTGAACTCTCAGAGCAAATTAATGAGGTCTTGCCTTGTCTTTGCGGTGATTTCAGTTCCAATTTTCACCTCCTTTCCATCCTCTAGGCTCACTATTTCTAACGATTCCCTATGAGGTAGGATATGCTTATCCTCTTGTTCCATTATTCTTAACAAGTCCGGAGATGCATCATAATCTTCGTCATTTTCAAAGTCGTGGGATCCCTCTGAACACACTTCTTGCTCAAAAATAGGCTCCGTGTTTGAGGCAGCGTCACTCATGTCATTGATATCTGAAGACCTGTGAGGGCGCATCAAAGAATATACCAAGAATATAAATTTATGAATATGTTTGTGCAGAAGAATTACAAATGAAAGAATTATTTGTAAGACAATCAACCAAATGAAAAATATGAAAGGAAAAAAAAGTGACTGATCGAGATGAACGTAGACACGTATTTCATTAAAATAATGATATTTAGGCCCAATGCCTATTTCACAAAAGATTTCATATCGTTTCTAGGCCAACAAACAACAGGAATGTTTTGAGCATTACTCTGAATAAGCCCTAAAGACTACAGGGATTTCTTCAGCAGTCCAATTGTTTAGCTCGCTTCCAGGCTCATAAGGGCAGATCTCCAACAAAGCCCTCCTTTCCGTTGCTTCTATGGCATTGGTATAAACATTTTCCAACATTCCTCCCATGCCGCTACCGGACACTCCACATTCAGAATGAATAAATCCTCCCGACACAAAAGATGTAGATATGTGGGGAAAGGTTAAAGGCTCACACTTAGCTTCATGTCCATTCAAACGCGCCCTTCTTCTCTCTTGTCTCTTCTCTACCTCTTTCTTCTTCTGCTTTATGTCTGGCCTGTACCCTAAACCAAATCTATCAAACTTTTCCTTCGGCATTGGTGCCTCAATCCTTCCCTGAAGATATTTTCCCAATCCTTTCCCGGGTAAGGCTCCTCTTCCTACCATCAATCGCAATCCCATCTCAGTGGTCCTGGATATTTTCGGTACTGGAATTCTATTTCCCTCCGCAATAAACATCGCGTTCACAAATTCTAACGACCGAAAAGAACATTCTAGTGCCTCATCGTTGATGTCCACATAAGGTGCATCGCTAGTCATCATTGCGATAATATCCTCCTCTGCATCTATTGTTACCAACCGATCCTCCGATACCAACTTCACCTTCTGATGTAATGATGAAGGTACTGCCCCTGCTGAGTGTATCCACGGTCTCCCCAATAGACAGTTGTAGGAGGGTTTAATATCCATTACCAAGAAATCCACCTCATAAGTGACTGGGCCAATCTTAATGGTACCTCAATTCTCCCCATAACCTCTTTTTTGTTCCATCAAATGCCCTTACTATGCTCTGGCATGCTTTCATGTGCGAACTGTCTATTGGTAATCGACTAAGAGTGGACAAAGGCAATACATTTAGTGCAGATCCATTATCAACCAAGCCCCGGGAGTGTGTACCCTTTGCATCGGACAGTAACATGCAGGGCTTTAGTAGAACCTCTTCCTCCGGATGGTATTTCATCATCATTGAAGAAGATAAAATTGTCAGCACCAATATTGTTGATCAACCGATCCAGCTTGTTTACCGAAATATCGTCAGCCACATATGTTTCGTTTAGCACCTTTAAAAGTGCATTCCGATGTACTTCTGAGTTTAGGAGTAAAGCTAATACAGAAATGCGGGCTGGCTGTTTGTGCAGTTGCTCCACAACACTGTATTCACTGTGTTTCAAAAACTTCAAAAACTCCTTTGCCTCCTCTTCTTTTATTGGTTCATTTACCAATGGCTCAACTTCTACTGCTTTCCCTTTCCTCTATTCTTTCTTCCAATTCTCTTCCCTGGACGACTCTGCTTGAGCGTCATATCTTTTTCCATTGCGCGTGTAAGAACCTATTTCCTGATTTGCTTCTTTTCCCAAAATAGTCACATTACACCCGTAATTCCACGGCACCATTTTGTTATACCTATAAGAGAAATTTGATGGTTTCTGGATTACAATTTTCGGTGTTACCTGAGCCCTAACCTCATTACCCTAGGGCGTGAGATAATGACCACAGGATGATTTATTTTTGGAGCCTTTGTTCCCAACTCTGTCTCGCATATGCTTCTCATTTCTTTCGCATCTTCATAAAACCTCATCTCCTTGTTATCCATCATGCTTTGAACCAAGCCTTGAATCCTTCACATTCTTGGATTTCATGCCCTGTTTTATGGTGAAATTCACAATAATTTCCCATCTCATGCCCTTCCTCAGAATCTGAAATAACCAACCCTCTTTTCGCCATTTCTTTCCAGACCCGTTTCAATGGAGTTTTTACTTCAGCAATGTCAGTCTTGACTTCTTCTCCCGTACCTTCGCTAACCATATTCACCCCCTTATCTGCGTGATTAGGTAACGGATTCTTTGCGTTAGGTGAGTCGTCAAGTTTGACGACACCTAAATTGATAAGTCCTTCTACTACCTTCTTGAAGGCAGTACAATTTTCTATCGAGTGCCCAGAAATTCCCGCATGATAATCACATTGCGCGTTCATATCATACCATTTTGGATACGGGGGTTGTAGAGGACTCAAGTAACGAGGAGCAACAACATGTGCATTGAATAAAGTCTGATACAACTCCTTGTATGACATCGGGATTGGCGTGAATTGGGGCTTTTCAGTAGTTTGCCTAGCTCCCGACTCTTGTCTTGATGATCCCTGTTGATTAGCAACCACTTTTTTTGGTTGATTCACGGTAATTGACCTACCATAAGCATTCACATTATTCACTTCATTTTCTCTTTTCCTCAGGGGTGCCCTCCTATTATTTTCTCCTCCATCTATTTTTCCACTTTTAATGGCATGCTCAATCATTTCACCATTCATGATTATATCCGAGAAGTTTTTTGAAGCGCTTCCCAACATGTGAGTGATGAACGGAGCTTTCAAAGTATTAATAAAAAGCGTCGTCATCTCTTTTTCCAAAAGTGGTGGTTGCACCTGAACCGCCACCTCTCGCCACCTCTGCGCATATTGTCTGAAGCTTTCGTTTGATTTCTTCTCTAAATTTTGCAGAGTTATCCTGTCAGGCATCATTTCTGAGACATGATTGTATTGTCTCAGGAAAGCCTGTGCTAAATCCCTCCAAGTAGCAATTTTAGCTCGGCTCAGCTGATTGTACCACTTTGACGCCGCTCCCGTAAGACTTTCCTGAAAGCAATGTATTAATAATTGATCATTATTAATATGCCCCGTCATTCTTCTACAAAACATAGTAATATGGAATCCTGGGCAACTAGTCCCGTTGTATTTCTCGAATTCCGGCATCTTAAATTTGTAAGGGAGCACCAAGTCCGGAACCAAGCTCAGATCCTTTGCATCTATTCCATAGCTTTCGATGCTTTCTATTGCCCTAAACTTCTCTTCTATCCATTTCCATTTCTCCTCAAATTGTTTTGGAAATTCCTCCTTCGCCTTGTCCTTTTCAACCATCTCGTCAAGATCTGGGACAGCAATATTATTCGGGCTATCACGGGATTAAAGCCCCTCCGGGTTGAAAATTCATTGGATTGAAGCATCGCCTTGGAACTGCTGGGGCCTAACCGACACAGAGGGTCTCCGCGGATGCAGCTCAGTCTGTACTTGCGCATGCGGAGGCGTGAAACCTGGAGGATAAAGTGGTTCACCATTGTTTTCTTCTTGACTAACAATCACAGGACCTTTACCCTTATCTACTCCCTTCAATAATTGCGTCATCTTAGCCACCAGATCATTTTGGGACTCCTCCATCTTTTGCACCATGTCACGCTGAATCTTTTCCATTTGCTCTTTCATTTGCGCCTGCAACTGGTCTTGCATTTCTTTTGAAGTCCTCTAGCTTCTCCAACCTTTGGTCCATAACTTTTGCTTAGCTCGGGTGCCGTACTTTGTTGGTTTTCCAGGTTAACTGAAATGATTTATTCGATTAAGTTTTTTTAAATGGCTATTATGCATATGATGTGATGCAATGCATGAAAAGAATGCAAAGAAAAGAATGCGTTGATTCTAAATTTAATTCTATTAGAATAATTTTTCTAGAAGACAATTTTTTTACATGAAATAGTTTACATATGTGGTATTGCCCTTCATAGTCCAAGTAAACGCTGATATTTTCTTCATGGTTAAACCCTGTAAATTCTCCAAAAGATGCCTTTGCTAGCTCCTTACTGCTTAATCTGAGCCTCGATCTCTTGCTCGATTATCTCCATGATATTCATCAAAAAGTGCCGGCTCTTGGATAATCTTCGTTGGCAATTAAATCAAGTCATGTATTCCTTCGTGGACTTCCGGCTTTCTCTCGTCATGCCTTCGTTGGCTTGAATCTCTAGAAATTACATCATGTATTCCTCCGTGAACTATCAGCCTTCTCTCATCGTGTTTACTTAGACTATATTCAAGTGACCGCACTATAATCCACTTTATCAAGAAATTCGTTTCCTTATGACAAACTATTCTATTTAGGAATCGAATTTCGAATCAACACATTCTTTCTTTGATGTAATGTAATGCAAATGCATGAATGCAAAAAGAAAGGAAGACATTGATTCTGAATTTAATTTCATTGGAACAACTTTTCTAGAAAACAAATTCCTTTACATAAAACGGACTACATACACGGTCTTTCTCCTCATATTCCAAGTGAAGACACCTTTCTTCCTCTTCATATCTGGATCTTATGGTCCGAGTCTGACGAATTCTCCAAGAGATGTCTATATTAACTCCTTTTTTGCTTGATCCAGGCTGCGACTCATTGCTCACTTATTTCTATATACTTTTCAGCTCCTTTAAGAAAGTCAAGACATGACAGCTCTGAATAATCTTTGTTAGTTTCTGTCTTCAGGCAATGAAGCAAAGTCTTGTATTTCTTCACGGACTATCAGCCTTCTTTCATGTATTCACTTGGACCATATTTAGACAACCGTGTATAATCCACTTTATCAAAAATTTGTTTTCTTATGACAAACTGTTCTATTTAGCAATCAAATATGATCAACACCTCCTTCCTAGGATGATGTAATAAAATGCAATTATAAACAAAAACAAAACACGTTAGTGCAGAATAAATAACAAATAAAGCAATTCGGGTTTGGAGTGGCTCTACGTAGGGTAGCTCCTAGTCTCTCTATATGTGGTTTGGTTCTAGAGTAAGGGTACCTGAACCAGCAGATTCCTCGATCCTCACCCATTATAGGCTCATAGGACCGAGTTCATTTCAGGATACATTTCCCTATGGCCATCGGAGATGAAAATCTCACGAAGACATAGGTACGATATATCCCGAAAGCGTTCACTATCCCATGCGGAGTGAAACCTCACGAAGGGTAGCTTCTCACTCCACTTAAGGTTGACCCAGTCATGCAATCAATCAAATAAAAATTAACAATACAGAACACAATAAAAATATAATAAAAAAAAGTAGATGCCATGAAAGGATCGTAAATTTAAATCAATTTTTCACTTTCAACAAAAGACAAAAATAATCAACACGTGGCTTGGACCCTCTTACATTCCCCAGGGAGTCGCCAAGCTGTTGACACATTTTTGATGAAAACGGTCGACTTGGATTTTGAAAAAAGAATGAAAACGGGAGTCGCCCCAATCCTTTTTTGATGAGTTGATCGGGTCACCTCAAAAATGGTTGTTTTTAATAAATGATTTAATTTTATGAAAACAACGATTTGTCTACGAAATTCAAAAAAAAAGGTTCGGATCGGTACCACGAGAAGGATTACACCCTCGACACCCCCAAATGGTACCTTAGTTGATTATTAATGTCTTTATTCAAAATTAAAAACTCGAAAAGAATTTAAAAAAGGCCTCTTTATATCTTATTTTTTTAAAAATTACTTGAAAGTCAAAATAAAAATGCTTCTATCTCGAATTAAAAAATCACATCAGAGTAGGACACGACACCTTTTTTTTTGAGAGTAAGTTTCCTTTTATTTTTTATTTAAACTCATTTATTTTAATTTTAAAGAGGATATTCGATTACTTAAAATCCAACGGAGAAAATCAATTCGGAAGTTAGGCAGCGATTTTCTCGAATTTCTAAATACGGAATATTGCTTTACTTTCGAAAATCCTTCATATCGAAAAACCACGTGTCATATCCAATTGCGTTAGACACAACATATTGAAATCCATAATGAGTTTTTATTTATGTTTTTTTTTAAAGCATTCTCGAGCATTTAGATTCAACAGAAATTAAACCAGCACGTTAGCCCATTTCTCGAGATCCCAAGTATCGAGTATTGCTTTTGTTCAAAATTTTCCTTTTTTACGAATTCGGGTAAATTATTGTGACGGAATATCAATTCGATAATGCGAGTAAAAATTAATACGACGCGAAGATACAAAAATAATATATAAAATCAATTATATACAATAACAAGTAAAAAAAAAAATAAAAAAAAAACTAAACATTTAAAAAAAAAATAATATAATGACCATAAATAAATAGATAAACATAAAGTTTAAAACTAATAATAATAAAGAAATGAATAAAATTATAAAAGTTTTAAAAATGCATGTATGAATTTTAAAAGATTTAAAATACAAAAAAAAACTATGTAGGTATATATATAATGAAAATATGTATGTCTATACATATATATATGTGTATGTACGAGAATTATAAAATATGAAAACATAATTACATATATATAAATAACATGCGCATGTATGTATATATATTACATAAAGACAAAAAAATATAAATATGTATATTATAAAAATAAAATAACGTAAGTATGTACATACATTTATAAGTATATGAATTAAAATATGTAAATATATAAGTATATATATGCCTGTAGAAAATATGAAATATAAAAATATATACTTAAAATAATAAAGAATATGTACATGTATATATATAATTATAATAAAATATTAGAATAAAAATGAAATAAAAATATTAAATATGAAAATATATATATGTATACACGTACATAATAAAAATATATATAATATAATAATAATAGTAATACTAATAATACTAATAATATAAAAATAACAAGGATATTTAATAAAGATATAAAAAACGAAAAAAGGACTAAAATTGAATTAAAAAACAAAGTTGTGGGGCAAATGTGAAAGGAAATAAAGAGAAATGGGCTTATTTGAGCGCGCACAAAACATAGGGGGACCCGAAACAACAATTATTCCATTCCATTAAAACAGCACATT